>NC_054083.1:25829867-26057457 GCF_017562075.2 Anopheles merus | reverse complement strand
AAGTCTTTTCTTTTTTAATCTTTTTAGGCCGTCCACAAGGATAGAGGAGGCGTGGTAGGCCCAAATTGAGGAGGCAAGATGGCGTGGAGGCTTCCGCCATTAAGGCCGGGATAACGGACTGGCAAACGAAGGCGTGAGACCGTGAGCAGTTTTCTGTAATTTATCTTTTGACGTATAAATATTTATAAGATTATAAATAGCGTGAAAATAATTTCTAATCTCGTGCCGTACGCCACCGAGCGAACCGCGCGCCTGCCTCTCCCCAGACGACTGCAGTTGGGGCGGATGGTCTATCCATCACGAGACGGCAAACGATCTCGAGCACGCGCGTGTGTGTATGTGTGTGTGTGTGTGTCTATGTCTGTGTCGTGGGTTTGCAGTGAGGTATTTATTACCACCGCGTGAGCCGAATAGTGCCGGGGGTTTTTCAACCCCCTCCCAAACCCATTGCCGACCGACGTGCTACCTCGGCGGGTTGCACTGGAGTACCGCGGCACACTCTGGCATATCAACCTTTTCGTCTCGACTCGTCGTGCGACATACATCGCTCGAAGTATGCTCCACACCGTCCTTAACCTCGCCTCGTGGGGACCATCTCGTTTGAACTTTGTCGTGTCGTTTTGTGTTATCCCCTCTTACTCCCATACTCGGGGGCATAACACAGACGAAGGCACTAACTCTGCGACCGAAGACAGACGGGACGGATGGTTGTGGACTCTATTCTCATTAAATTTCTAGCTACCTTCGCATACGCACCCTCGCTTGGGTGGTGTTTTCTGCTCCATTCCATACACTTGCCAATGCACGCTTAAAAGCTTTTACAATCTGTTTATTTTACATTTCACCGGGACCACTTTAGCCGTATGCTAGGGAGGGGCGAAGTGTGCCGTATTTTCGCGCAGCCAGTATGGTCTTGGCCCTAGTGTCCCTTTACCGATATTATACTCAGTTACACACGCGTGTCAGCTTAGTTGCGTGTGTTTGTGTGATGGAGAAATGTTTTTCCGACGGAGGTGCTTTCCCGGTGTTATGCTGTTTTTGTACCGCAAAGTGATAGGAAGTGTCTAAACATAAACATGAACTCCATTCGCGTTCGTTTATCTGTTCTTGAGTAGTAATGGCTTGGAAGAAATGTTTCGAAATTATAGTTGTTGTTAGCAACAAACTAAACTTTTATGAGTACTTGTATAGATGTCTTACACACTTTAAAGTAATGAATCGAAAAGCATTTCTAAAGCTTTTGATTCAAATAAAAACTTTCTATTTACTTTAAAAAAATTCGGAACATCTTGTTCTTCATCAGGAATTATCCCAATTTTGAGCAACTTGGCGCAAAGCTACTGCGGAACTCCCAGTTGTATTATAAAACTTTCACTGCCTTTTTCCCACGCCGCTTCTCCATCAAGCCTGTGCCTGTAGCGACGCTGTTGTGTTGCTATAAAGCTGAACTTTAAACGCCTAAAGCCCACAGCAGTCCCGTGCTGTGAACTAACCACACCAAATTTTCGTACACTTCCGTCAAAACCAAGTACACCGACCTCTTTATGAAGTTCGATCACTTCCATTCTGTTCAACTTCGAAGCCGCTTCAGCTCCAAAAACAACGACCCCCGGCCAGCCCAACCAATGCATCCACTTTAGATAGCATCTAGGTTTTGATTGACAAGTTCTAATTTCTGGAGCAGTAAAACGGAAGCTTCTTATCCCTTGGCTCGAAGTTTGTTTCCCCCTGCAGGCGTCATTCAACTTCAGCCATCACCCAAATCGATACGAATCGAAGCAAAGCCGTTTTGCTACAGTATCAAGTGGCTATTGGAACTTCTACCGCAGAATGGATGAGGACGCCCTGGGGGAAAGCGAAGAATGAAGAGATTAAGAGATTAAGGATCACTCGGCCTCAGGTCCCCACCGCATCCGGGCTGGCCGGCTGCGTGCTGACTAAGGCAAAAATTTGGGCCAACAATTCAAATGAGTCTATTTTTAGCACCGTCATTGTGGCACTGAAGGCCAAGAATGGCCGCGGAAACATCAAAAGAAGGGACAGAAGATTGGAAAAAGTTATCGCTCTGATAAGAGGTACCCGTGCTATGGCCTTGTTTAGAATCGCGCGTTAAGAGGCATAGGAATCGTTTCTACTTGCAAAACTAATTCTTAAAATACATTCGTGCCAAAAACCTAATCATAACTTTCCACGAGCGCAGAGTTCAATATTTGAACCAGTTTCAATATCTCTTTATGGCTGCAAATTCTCTGCCCTAATAACTGCACCACCACTCTGGGGCCGGGGCGAAGGAACAGTAGTTTAACAAGAAATCATCTCCAAAACGGAACGATTTGCTCCGTTCGCATGATTCGAACAATTTAAGCTCGGTGGGCACTATTCCTTTGTCCAATTGCTGCTATCCATTATTATGTGTCTGCATCCGGAAATCCTCATCCTGATAATCGAGCTCGTATTGTGATGGCAAATCTTTTGCTGATCCTTCTTGAATCATTGCACCAAACGAGTCAATTCCTTCTCGTCCCGTTTGCCAAAAAGGCCCAAAGCGTGTCGTCCGGTGAGTGATTGAGGTCTGTTGTAGAGCGGGACAAGGGAAGTGGGATTTTGATGGCATGAAGTCGGGGGGGGGGGGGGCAGGGTGAAAGCTTCAACGCCTTATACCCCAGATCCTATCCCGGGTAAGGCGGGTGTACTTTGTCTTATTGCATTTGCTCGTCCTTTTGATTTTCTAGCAGCACAAAACCGTTTCGGTTCTAGTTTGTTTCTCTGTGCTTGCTTCAAACCGCCTCATTTTTTTCCCTTGCTCTTTCCCGGAAGGAAAGATTAAAGCGATCGAGAATATGAAAAATGGCAAACGCAATACAATGGTGGCTGAATTGAAGGCCGTACCGACGTACAAGAACAACAACAACAGTCAAATAAACGAAAAAGCTCGTCAAAGCAATCACCGAACATTGGACCGAAAACATCTCCAACCTCTAGCTGGTCCTGCTTTCTGCCGTTCATCATCTTACACATAATTTCGTCCCTTACTAAACACATACACATTGGCACATGAAAAACACCCAAACAAAGTCGGGACGGGGCGCAGCAAAACGCGTTGACTGATGGAAATACAAAATCTCTTCCCAAGCCTCGGTCGGTCGGTGTTGTGGGTGTGTTGTGGCTGGTAGGGGAAGGCAAACACGGACCCAAACATTTCGGATGTGCAGATGTGCGCCCGACCCAGCAGATGATGATGATGAGTGCGTGAAGCTGGTCGAAGAAACAACAAACATCAAACGGGGGACCGTTCTGTTGCGATGTGCAAAGACGCAAGCCACCGCAACACCATCGAACAGGACCTTACCACGGGCCTTAATGGGATGGGCTAGGTTGGATCAACCATACGTGTGTGTGTGAGTGTTCACTGCTCTCATTAACCTACATTTACGGTGGGTTGGATTCCAGCGCAAGCAATTCAAACCAGAGCCCAGACGTTGATTCCAGGCACTGTCGTTTACATGGTCGCGACAGTGGGCTGTGTGACGTCAAGTACAGGACGCTACCTTCCCTTCCACAAATCGTAGCCAATGACTATCTCGCATCGAACTGTGCAATGTACGATGATTGGGCCCGAAAAAAGCGTTTGCCCCACTGCATGATGCTGGTACAAAGTAATGGACCATGGCAAGAGAATGGTTGTTGGGTTTTTTTAGAACGTTTGATTGCATCGAATGCAATTGCCTTTCATTAGTTTGTTGTATTGCAAATTGGTGCCTATTACTGCAAATGAAGTTTGATGCTGTTGGTGCATTGTGGCTGTAAAATGGTTTTATCGATTGAAATAGTATTCTTTAACTTATTTATTTCCCATCTCTATTACTTCTGAACTGCTTTATGGTTATTCTCAAATGTTGAAAAATTATTTACTTTACCACCTAATTTAAAGTGTTATATTGAAGTCGAAATGCTGTCTTCAATAGTATTTTTTTACTTTTAAATTGTAAAAAATGTTAAAACCTAGTAAGTTTTATTTACATATTTTAATATTTATAAAATTTCAAAATCAGTTATTTTCTTGTTTTTAAATTTATTATTCTCAACTGTTTTTTAACATAATTTGCACATTTATTTGAAGACTTGCCAAAAATAACATTTTTTTTCAAATTATTATTCAAAGCCTTTTGAATGCAAGCCCCTTTAGTCAAAACACTATCAATTATGTATTATTAATAGAGATAAGTTAAATAGAACAAAACAACGAATCATTGTAGTTATTCTTTTGAATAAAATTTATGAAGAATTTATCTAACAAACACTCCACAAACCATATCAACCGTCCCCGTGACCAAACTGTCTAAAATGCTTCAATTATTGGCGTGTCGTCTCGCAAACATCAATCTGCAAACACTGCGCCACCGCAAGGATCAAATGCTAGCCCGAAACTCATCCCGCCCGCCCGGGCAGCTGATGGCCTTGTTAGCTTTTAGTACACCAACAAAAACAACTGTATCATTGGCATCCCCCCGGCACACAATAAATATTTTCCCATCAGCTGCCATCGATAATTTTTTAAGAGCTTTCCGAATCAAGCACCGCCGTGTGGCCGACTTCTCGACTCGAGTGAGTGATGGCAAGATTGTTGCGAAATGATGATTGGGATATGATACAGCAGGCAGCAGCAGACAGAGGGACAAACACAATAGTAGTAAGCACATAATACCGTGCCCATCACGGGCGGCAGAGAAAAACAAATCGATCCCGTGTGCCAACCGGAGTGCGCCAGCATTCGTTCCGGCGCTCGCGTTCTCGGGAAAAGCGTTCTAGCGGCAGGAAGGAAATCGGGCCAAACGACCGTATGCGGAGGATGGTTTATGTGCAGTATCAGGTTTATATTGTACGAAAACACGGTTTCCATTACTAGCAGCCACTGTTCCAGTGTACAGTGCATGGCACATGCTTTGACCATGAAACAGGACGCTTCCGGTGAAGAAATGAGCTACCCCTGAACGGCGAGTACGAAAAACCTTCCTTTGGAGTGGTTTTTGTGGCGGCGTGTTCGTTTGCGCAAAGTGAGGACCACTTCCACCGCGACCCCTCGAAACAGCTGGCACGGTTGGAGGCCGCGGGACGGTAGTATTACATCGGAAACATTGCGTTCATTTTCCCACCGCTTGCGACCCACTTTCCCCCGATCCGGGCAAGTAATGTTTCATCTCGTTCATCGCTACTGCCAGGAACGGTTTTTGTTTTTCACTGCTCCACTACACACGCCGCCACTACCGCCGCAAGCGTCGATTGCACGCGTAAACGGATCCTTCAAGATTACAAATGACGGCGTAAGTCCAAAAACGGCTGGCAGGAGACGGCGAAGACGACACAGCGAACGGAAACATTAAAGCCTCGGATATATGATAATGGTTCGTATTCGCGTATTGCTTCCTACGGCGCCCTTTGCCGCCGCTCCAGGAACATCCCGAAGGCACACAAACAAATGCGACAAGCTACACAGCATTTGTAACATTGGCTAGCGAGCGTTGCTTCCACGTTGCTTGCCCATTCAAATAAAAAGCTTCGGCAAGCGTGGCCTCGATGCAAATGGAAACTGACAAAATGATGAATAATATTGGAAATAGCACCGAGCGTGAACAGTTCGCGCGGGCACGAGCAGGGAGACATCTTGAGCTGCGGGAATAGCGCGCGCGTGGTCAATGTCGTGGAAAATGTGGTAGATAAAACTAAACTTTATATCACCGGTGCAGTGAGGCGTGAAAGGATGATGTGGCAGCAGCAGTAGCAGCAGTCGTTATGCACAGTGCTATTTGTGTGCGGTAAACAAATTGTTTCAATATTTCTGCCCTTCTAACGACATCAACAATTTCAATCGGATTTGGTTCATTAAGGGAGCGAAATAGAGAGTGGAATCCATATATCATAAAGGGATCGTAAGAAGCAAACTGCATAAATGTTGGAATAAGCTACCGAGCGTACAAAATCATCATACTTTATACAATAAAAAATAATTATTGGTAACAAAAGATCATAAATAAATCTTGTTGAATTATTGAAAAACTATTTAGTAAGAAACAAATCTCTTACGCCTTTTATTCTTGTTATTATCAGGATTCTCATTAGGAGTCCCTCAGTGAAGATATTCTTTCGTCTGTGAGACCGTTGCTATTCTTATTATATATTAATGATGTTACGTCCATACTGCCAAGTTATAATTGTTTAATGTATGTTTACGTTGTTGGCACGACCTCGTGCATTTTGACAGGCGAATGTTTACAAAACATCAAGCTGTATACGATAGCTCGAATAGTTGGAATTAAAAACACCAGATGGTGGAACCTGTTAGATAAGGACGAAACGATATCCGCAAATATGAGACAACTAGCTGGCTAGCTGGAAGGCCGAGCTTAGGGCAAACTAGCTAAGTTCGGCTCAAGCCGTTAAATAGGGTCAAATAGGGTCAAGCAGATCAGCTGATCGAGGACTGGGGCGCTATCAAAGCTTAATTGTTACAGGCGTAAAAACAGACGATATAAGGATTTTTCATCTAATGCGTATGCCATCCGACTGCATTAAGCTCCAGAAGCAAATAGACAGGTTTTTGAATGGCGTGAAACCAATAGTCTGTCGATCTCCGTAAGCAAATGTACCGTGATGTCATTCAATCGTTTGAAAACCCCCTATTGATTATGGCTGTAACCTGAAACGATAATTCAACATCCGTGATCTAGGAGTTATAACTCTCGTGTGTGTCACGTTATCACTCGACATTTATTGCGTCTTATCACTACAACGGTCAGCGAGCAAAGAGATCGAGCTAAGGACCGCATGTCCTTAGTTCCCTAATTCTATCTCCGGTTGCCAACGCAGTTGGCAACCATGGCCTAACTCGATTCAGTGGAAGGTTGAGGTGCACAGCGACAGGTGGCGTACCTGCTATAATTTGTTACCTGCTAGGCGAAGATCGCTAGAACTGGTCTAACGCGAATCGAACGGTTAGAAGTGGTCTAACGCCGTTAGGGTCACTACAGAGTTATGCTTGAAACTAAACGGTATTTCCACATCCTTTACCAGACCATTATTAGTAGAGCGCACAAAATGTTAGGCTAGCGCATAACAACCATTCTAAAACTATAACGGATATTAATTGCCTTAAATCACTCTACTTGCCATTTTTCCGGACGTTCAGCAAAAATACTATAACCACCATCTCATATTCACAGACGGATCAATACAAAACGGTTCCACTGGCTGTGGAATATACTCCAGTATCAACAATAGCGCCATACGACTATCAGACCATACCTCAATCTTCTTCGCAGAAGCAATAGCCCTGGTTATTGCTGCTGATGAAGGTCTACACAGAGACAAACTTATCGTGATCTTTATCGACAGTGCAAGTGTTCTTCCAGCACTCGAATCTGGAACCACCCTCGACCCGAACATCCAACAACTCTGCAATACACCAAATTCACCGCAAGTCACATTCTGCTGGATTGCTGGTCACACAGGTATCCAGGGAAACGAAATAGCAGACCAACTAGCCAACGCAGGACGTAATAACCCGGCCTGCTGCCATAACACTCTTCCACGCCGTGACTTCATTCTCCTTAGCAAAACCTTCATCGCCAATAGCTGGAATGGTTATTGGGTTAGCAGCGGCCGCTCCTTCCTGAGAACCATCAAGACCACAACACCGCCATGGAAAGACCATCCATCACACCAAGACCAGAGAATCCTATCACGACTTCGGATAGGCCACACCCGGCTCACCCATACCTTTTTATTACAAAAATCAAGCCCACCACTATGCAGTTTCGGTGGCGTCGACATCACCATCCCGTCACATCTTAACCGAATGCCATGGATATTCTGCCGAACGCATTACCTGTAAGTTGTACCACAGCATCGACACCATCCTCTCACCAGAGAGCGATTGCCAGCGTATACTTTTAAAATTCCTTCGTATCTCTAATCTTTATAAACAACTCTAACCAAAACCACATTTGTAACAGACAATAAAATCAACAGCTTTAAGTAAACCAAGGCTACCCGGTATAAGGTATTTTGCAAGCCAAAATTGGCCTGCAAAGAAGATTGTTAGACTTTAAGCATAGAATTATTCAACCGATTGAAAGAGGCAAATGGGGCCAATTGGTTCAAAGTCTCTATAAAAATAGAGAAAGAAAAATGTCCGGACAGTACTGGAGTGTTGTTCTGTTTTATGCTGTCACTACTCGTCGATCTGTATTAAGAAACTAGAATCCATTAAAAAAAATCAACCTCTCAAACATCGCCGTATGGCTGCTCAGCGTGTATTTGTGGAAAAAATGCTAACACATAGCATCGACGCTCCAGGTCTGGTGGCACGATTAAGTATAATTACTCCAGCTAGGATTCTTATACACTATGAACACTTCAATATCAACCGTAGGAAGCGATTTTATAGCTATGATGAACCTTTGTTGTATATGTCTCACAGTTTCAACTCGTGTTATTCTAACTAAATCCAGAGCTAGATGATCCAGATTCAGAGCTATGTGTTATATCAGTTTTTAATAAAAAACAAAAATTAAAATTTTATAGCTCAACCGGTTCCATTAAAGCAACTTCATTCCGAAGATTTACATTGAAGGCGTTCCCTTTTATTTTTGATTCTTAATTATAATATGAAAATCACTCAGTGAAAATCACAAATCTTTAAGATACTATCTGCATGACTAACGAGAAGAAAACCCCCATTCTTGTCCACACAATGCTTTAACCAATCGAATAATCTCCCCATTTCTAACTCTTCCAGCATGTGCGTGCAAAATCAGAAGCACAAAAGCAGATACGACCCACCGGGCTGGGATAGCACCATTCACCTTTACAAAGCTGCTGTTACGATTGCATCCCGTGGGACGTGAAACGATCCTGCACCGTGGGACGAAACAAAGCGACGTTCACCGTACTCGATTGTTCTGCTCCCGGATTTGTCCACAGTCAGCCAAGAGGTTGCGGAGGTTGGGTGGACTATCTAAATCTTCAAAGCGACAAGCGACACCATGCCTTTCTTCTTTCCTTGCCGATCAAGCTAAACAATCAAGTTACACGAACGCTGCGTAACGAAAAAAAACAACCGATTTGGCACTCCGTGAACAGAGAAAGCTACACTTTTACAGCGACTCCCGACCCTCTGGCCGTTCGTTACGCCAATTCAATTGTAAACCGTTCGCCTTGGCAGGAGAGGAGCCGAAACCGTTCCATCAAGAAGGTTGCAAACGGGACGTTAAAGCAAAAGCAACGACATCAGTTGGTGGATGGCAACCAACTTCGATCCATTCCGTTAGATAAAAGGAGCCCGTCAGTAGCTGAGCTGAAGCGCACAAAGACACACGCGCCCAACTCGGTCGACCATTGTAATGATAATAGAATGCGGAGCTGCAAAAATACTGCAAGACATCAAACGCTTTAATGTAGTGCCATCGTGCCGGCGCGTAGCAAGATGAGGCTGGCTGAGTATGTGTGTGTGGGAGCTTGGAGCGTCAAGGAGATGGACACTGCTTCACACCGGATTCGTGGAACGTAGCTGTACTCGTCCCCGGGCAACGATAATGAAACAAAACATAACACTTTCGGGGCAAAATTAAATTGCTTCATCCGGAAAATTAATGCTATCAACAGCTTTATTAATCGTGCTGCTGCAATCGGGTAGCAAATGGTGTTTCGGTTGCACAGGCACCGATCGTGCACCTAGCCGTAGTACAATCGGGAGCACGCTTGAGAGCAATCTTTACCCGAACTCGAACAGCACGTGGCTGAAGGGTCTTGGGCGCCCGGCGTCCGGAAGCTAGCACCGGTAAAAGGCTTCGGAATTAATTCTTTTCCCCTCGGTAAACCGGACGTCAAGGATGATTTCACGTAAATTATATCATCATCAACTGGCCCTCGGTGCTTGGATGCTCCGAACCCGTGCACCCATGATCCCTACTCCATTCGCCCGAATCCGTTCAAAAGTTCATTCTTCCTTCAGCTCAGCTGCTGGTAATGCTGGCAAAGTGGCGATGAAAAATAGCGACGAGAATGGTTCCGTATCAGCACAATTCCTTTCTTTTCACTAAACCATGGAAGAGGGCATAAAGGGGTTGCTCCAACAAGAGGAGTCGGTATGTGAAGAGTGTTGTATCCGTTTATGGAGTCTTGATAAGTCTTTGCAAGAATGTGAAACATTAAGCACTCTCGAGGCAGGGTTCAGACAAGTGGCAGGCAGCAAGAGCAAGAGCCAACTCCTCCAGTGTAAGGTGGATGTTCTGATGACTCTCAAGATTTTGTTCCAACGCTCGGTTCGTTGTAGAAAGATGGCTGCAAAAATAAATTTAGCACTCTCGAACGGGTTGAAACGCATCGAGTGGGCCTGCACGCTTATAGGATCAGCTGTGTGGAGGGTGCAAGGCTCTGGGAACCATTCCCGGAAGCTGGTTTATTTTAATTAGTGAAACGAGGTTGTTTTAATTCCAGGAATGAATAAAGCTCACAATGCTTTACTAGCAACCAGGAAGCTTGGAGGAATTCTTGGTGTGCTGCTTGAAATAATTTTAAGTTATTCACTGATGGAAAGTTGCAGTGTGGATCTTGCTTCCAGTACAGAACGCTCCTGTCTGAAGAGATGTTTCGATTTGCTTGAAAACGTCGTGCTCCAGGGTAGCTCTTCTTTCCAGACACGAACAAGGAACATTTTTCAATTAATTTATATGACGAGAAAAATCAAACATGCACTAGATACGGTCCTTCATGCTTCCCTTCTCCCGAAACTCTAAAATATGAGAGCTAATATTTATTGCGCACACAGTGCAAGCGAATGGCCAGTGCCATTGTTCAAAAAAACATCCCAAACAACCACCGATTCGACCGGTACGACAAACAAAACAGTTCCGATGGCCCCGAGGCGGTGACAACATGGAAACAAATTTGCATTTCTTCCCTAACCCTGCGTTGGATTCGGACGGAATTAAATGGAAGATGAGATTTTCGACAATTCCAGGCAAAACGTATGAGCGTAAAACAAACGATACCAGTTCATCCGTTTTGAACGACGCCATCAGCTCGGTTTTGCAGGTTTGCTATAATTCAATCACTTCCTGTGTACAAAATCCTCCCCACACACTTACTCCTCTCCGTTGATAGGAGCATTTTTGGGGCGCATCCGTGTCCAAGCTTCAAGGCCTTCAAATTGCCTTGAGGCTCACAAAATACGATCGACTCGGTTCCATTTTAATCGTACATCATCATGCAGGTCCCGGTATCATCATCCATCATCCTACACGCCTTGCAAACATCATGCACCAGAATTCGGACAGTGCAATGTGCCCCTCTTTATCGTGTTTTGGTGTCGGTGTATGCTCCTCGTCCAAACACCGAAACCCTTTCACACAAATTCAGACCGGCACGGTAGCCCGGTGGTGGCAGCTGCAAACCGTTCGGGGAATAAACATCGCCCAAACACAATTCATTTGCTAATCTAAGCAAAGTGCCGTCTGAAGTGGCCCGTACGTTGGTGCCTCTATCACTTTCCACAATCAGATGGTCAAAGATAGCAATGATTGCCCCTTTTCGGTTGAATGATGGATCACAGAGCAGCGAACAGTAGTTCCAGGCCTGCAGTGGCTGGATGCTGTACGCGCCTGGATGGAAGCACACCGACACACGGAAGCTGGGTCCATGTTTCCGCATGTGTCTGCCTCTGCCAGGAAGTGCAAGAACCCCTTGTCCCGGGCAGCCGACATTTACATAAATAATGCAGTCGAACTGAAAAGTAAACATCAGCACCAGGTAATGGATGTTTGGTCAGGTTTGTGTGTATTGACAATCCTCCCCATCCCTGTGGGGCTGCAGAAAGGGAGAACCTTTGGCGATGCAAAGGTATTGCAAATTATCCACAGGAACCGATCGGGGGGAAGGTTGGTGCTGCTACATCCCGAACAGACGTAATATCCCTTGGAGGCATCTTGCGGCAAATGGAGGCGATTGGAGTTTGCTTTTACAGCATACCAGGCGCAAACACACGTGTATTAGTGTGTTTGGTTTGGTTTTATAAATGTTTGATTGGGGTCCATTTTGTGCAGGGGCGCCAGTTTGCTAGACATTTCTGCAAACTATTGTGACTGTACTCCCAGCTGGGATGTGTTCTATTAGGATAAGTAAATGGTTTAGTTTTGAACCTCTTAGATTGTCGTTGTAAATGATGCCAATGATTGGCAGTGCAATTTCTGCATTCAATTCTAGCAGTGACACTTTAATTTTCCAAACACAGCTCGAAATATCGGTCGTCAAAAGGATTAGCCCCACAGGGAATTGTAACGATGTTCTAATCAGCAAATGGGCTTTACACACATCCACATCATGCAACCACAAGGACCAACTGACCCATGACTGCAATCCAATATCGGGTCGACCAGTTCAACTGAGCCTAAACCCAAAACCCGACCAAATCACTCTCCCACCATCGTGTACACATGTATGCACTAATCTCGCTAAATCAAAATCGTTATCATCATCCCGTCTGGCCCGAGGCAGACCTCGTTCATCATGCAGCAGGGAAAAAATAGACGAGCTCCTCTAACTCTACCAAGGTACCATTATTCAAAATGCCAGCCAATGTGCTTTTGCGTGAGGAGTTTACCTGAAGCGAAAGCTGACGAAGCTTTCGCGAAACTCGCTTGTAAGCCGCTTGCCATGAAGTCAAGCCAACACGATTTGTATACTACAGAAGTCAAACTTTGCAATGCCGACTGATGACCTATGTAATTTCATGGACAGTGGGAAACGAGATCGATATATTTAACAAAACCTTGTCAAGACTTTTTTGTATCATTTCAGATCAATCTTAATTTTTCGCCCAATTACATGTTCGTTTCAAAACCGTCTTTATGTAATTGATTGAAAATGATGTATCCCGTGCAGTGCTTCACAAAATTAGCCATTCATTAGCAAGAGCAACAATACTACCCCAATTCCCTGTGTGTCTGTGTCCAAAGTCTTCCACGAATGCACGCTCGGCTTATGGCATCAAATTTATGTCGCTCGTTCGGTAAGTTCCTGTCAAAGCCTTGTAATCATAATGCTCTACCAACCGCCCGGTACGACCCGCTTACTAACAACAGTGGTAAAGGCAAGCCCAAAAAAAGCATGGAATAAAACAGCGCACCCTACCACCAAGAGCAGCCTGCAAAACCCGAAGCGAAACACTGTACGATGCCAATTACGGACAAGCTCCGGCTGTACAAATAAACAGACAGTGTGGAAGGGTTTCAGGTGCCGCAGTGCTGGCAGAAGCATGCTAGGATGGATGTGGCGCGGAAGGACAGAAGACAGCAAGGATAACATGACTAAGTCCATCATACACGCTGACACGTCTACGGTGGGCAGAGAGTGTAAGCTACAGAGAGCGAGAGGGAGCTGAGACAGAAAGGGAAAGCATATCAAGGTCCCGTACACCGAGAACGTTGTTCAAATATGAGCCAAAACAAATGATCCTCGTTTCATCATACGTCAGGGCAGAGACTCTGTCTCTCACTTACTTAACGTGAGATTTTTTTTTTACATTTTCGCAATGTCTTTAGGGGTAAAGCAAGGCCACAACCTAACTACACACCTGATGTCGCCTGCTGATGTCCCGTGGTAGCCGGGGGTTGACGCGGGTGTGCCATGTCGTACGTGTTTATCTTTGACAAAGTCAAAACCCTGACGTCGCAAGGCAAAAGGCCGATGGGTCGGTGGGTGCGGCGGTAAGGCCGCACGAGTCTTCCGGCGAAAAGAAATAACGCAGCGCAAGCGGCCGGTCGGGAAAATGAGTCCCCGGTGCGCATCAAAAGACAAAATATCACTCAAAAATAGCCGGAAGGATTAGCGGCGACCGTACCGGGTGGGGGGGGGGACTGCCATCTTCCTAAATCTGGTGGGCAGTGAAAAGTAAAGAACGCACATACACAGACACACACACACACACATAAGCACAAAAAGGAATAGAATCTTCACTTCAATGCTCTTGTGGATGCCGTTGGTTCTTTATCTGTATCAGGCTCCTGCCCACACTGCCTCCTGCCACAGGTCAAGGATTTTGCCCGCCAGTGCCCGAGACCACAAAGAAGATTGTATAGGCAGGGCAGGGCTTTCATTTGATGAAACATTCTCCGGCGCTTCCGGCATCCCGGAGACGGAATCGAAAGTTTTGACGGATGTGAGCTTTCGATCTCGCTTTGCTCGGGCAGCCTCTTCGCGAAGGTTGAGGTTAAAGTTGCGTTTACATTTGACGGTGAATTGACTTTCCATCCTTTATTTGTCCCTCTTGTGAGAGGCGGATGTGTATCCGCCGATACGTGGAAACAGGGTCGCCATGATTAGCTAATCGGGCCGGATGCTAGTATAAGTGTGTGTGTGTGTGTATGTGTAAGTTTGGATCTTTCGGCACGGTTCTTCAAGCTAATTTTGCCGCAGTTCTTTTTGTTTCGCCTTGATTGTTTCCGTTTCTGTCCCTTAGTTGCAGGGTTACTCAAGCCAACACCATAAAGATGTGTTTCAGTCCCAAATACAATAGTAACTCAAATTAACTGGCATTGATTGCTTTCAACTACATGGAACATAAGGTTGACAATGTGGAATTGTAATTTTTGATATAGAAATTAAACTGACGATGAAGAGCTGGCTAAAAAAACCCTGCAATTCTTCACGAGGTCAGCTTAGAACGCAGTCGTTATCTTCAGAATCGTACCCTTGTCATCGATCGAGCAAGATTGTCCCCGGCACTGTCGGCTTGGCTGATGACGATGATAAGCCGGTCGCTCTCGTAGCCGCGACTAATCTTACACTGTCATCAAATCAGAGCCTTTCGCAAAAAGCGAGAAGGACAAAACTTCTTGAGCAAGTTGTTTAAATCAAAAAATGTAAAGAAAGGAGTTTTTTACGATCCTTTTCATATTAAAGAATAATATTCACGCTTCTATTTGAAAATAAGCCTTCGCTCTTTTTTGCGAACTATGCTCAAAATAAAATCCCTGCTAATTTATTGCCCCATTCTCAAACAATTGTTGGTATTCCTTAAGCAACATCATACAGCATAACACATCTCAAAAACTCCTCTTCAAACTCACTGTGCGTCTCAGTTTTTTATGCGTTTCGCAATTGCGAGCCTATGTTTAATGCGTTCTTCATGGAGGAAATAAATGTCGAGTAATTCATCGCTTTAAATAGACCACTCTCGACACACATCCCGCCTTGCTCGTTACCGTTTCGTGCAGCTACACACATTCTAAACCACCATTTCAAGGCTAAGCTAGACCCTCGCGTGTTTGCGTAGGATGCATTTAAGAAAAACAAAGCGATTCACGATGTACTGCACCATTTTGTAGAGCAAAAAACACGAGAGGGAAGTTAAATTACACCATTGCACATACATAGACATTATGCCATCCCACACACTTTCGTTAGCTCTTTCTCGTTCTCTCTCTATCTCTCTCCTTACCCATTTCGCTTTCTAATGAGACGTTTTACAGCATTTAATTACCACCACCCAGCTGACGCGGAACTGCTTGGTGTACTTGCTGAACTGCGCGACTTTGAAGCAAATGCTCGCCACAGTGCGTAGGCTTGCGGCAGTGATTGCAGTGCTGCTCGCACTGTTTACGTAGTCGACGTAACGAAGGAGAAAAAAACACACAAACACTATTAGTCCCACCATACACACTCCCCTCTGGCAGCCGTTGGTGGTGAAAGATTAATTGTGGAATTATTGAAGACATATTTTTAGAAGTATAAGTAAGCATGCAGCGGTGCTGAAATGGAGAGCGTTTTGCAGCAACCAGATTTTGCTGGTGCCATGACCAGGATTGTATCGAACAATTTTACCGAGCAAAACTACGTTCATCATAGTAACGACATTCCTCCAAAGGAATTCATTTTGATCAGATCTCTAAAATGACTGCCAACAGGCTTCCCGACTCGCATGAAAAGACATCAGTGCATCACCACTATCGCACAGTCATTAGCTTACCATTTTCAGCTCCCAGCATCCATTCAATACATTTTAATCAAGCTCAAACCCTCCATTGAATATCCATTATATAGTATTGAGCCTCCAGATCTACATTCCCGTTCAATGCCCGCCTACCGACTTCCCGAGCCAGCAGGAAGAAGCTCGTTAGCGGGAAGCATTAATTCTTATTTTACCTTAAACAACCGTACATTCGACGGGCCCCGCGCATCGGCGCGCATTATCTGTGAGCTCAGTTTTTGGAACAACGATCCCGGGAATCGTAGAATGATGTTCCAGGAGCTCTTCATCCCCACTCGCTTTCATTGCAGCGCTTTCATCGGAAGGTTGAAATCTTAATTATTTCTGCCAACCTCCGGAACTGTGCTTCAGCTGAAAGCGGATAAAGCAACTTCACCGTACGTACCTACACAACGAGCTATGAGTGCATAAACTAAGCGCACTGCCACAGCAAAATTAGGATAAACGGAAGGAAACACATAACAAATTAACGTCACAGCGTCCATGTTGCAGGCGCCAAACCAAACTCAGCCCGGGAGCATCGTTCTATATTATTCAAATTAACCTCTAACGCGGAAGTTACGTGTGGCTTTCAATCAGGTTTCGGGTTTTTATTTTCTGCTGTGCGTCTCTGTTACTCCCAAGCCGTCTTTCCCATTTTCCGACGAGAAGCTAAACGGGTAAAATCATTCAAATCAGGGATGGAGTTAAGCTCCACCACACGTAGCCTGTTTGCCATGAAAACCAAACGATACGAGCAGTTCTGATAGCGAATGACGCACAGCGTTCCCATACCGTGACAATAATAAGCTTCATTTAATACACAACCGCGTGTTGGGACAGCTCTGCAGCTTCTCCGATTGCTATCTTCCTCCCAGTCCGATCGCTTCAAGTCAACACACCTTCTGGGAAGCGCGGGAAGAAAATTGGGCAAACTTTTTTTGACATTTTGTGTGTATGTTTTTATGCCTCATGCTTGAAGCTTTTGCATGGCACCGGAGTGGCTTAGCGAAGAAGCAGCTTCCAGTGGCTTCAGCGTACTGCTTGTTAAGTGGAAAAGCACATACAAGAAAAAAACAAAACACATGAAGATTCCCATGTGAATGCAATCACACACGTACAAGCTTTCTTCCTATGCAGACTCTTGCTCTCTACCTGTATGTTTGCGCAGAGTGGGTGGTAGCACCGTTGAGACCACAGCAAAAAGTTGAGAAATGGAAGAGAAGAAGAAAATAGAAAGTACATAGAAGCATTATTTAAAGAACGTCTAATGCCTAAAGCTTTTGCCTTGCTTTATATTTCCCCATCGTACGTTCGCTTTGATCGATATTCACGAGTTTGGCGCTAATCCTAATGAACTTATGCCGTATCGTTCACCGTTCACCCTGTAGTCGTATGCCGATCTAAAGAAAGCTGGGATTGTGATTCAACAAGTCTATTAAGGAGAAAACATATAAACTGAAATGACTTTGATTACTGCCTCAGTGTGTATATGAAACGAACGTTTAAAGCCGATAAAGAGGTCTAATTTTGTAAAGAACTTAAGCAGTATGGTAAAAACAGCTATTCTTTGTGTATTTGAAATCATTTTTAAATTGATTACACTTTTCCTCAGTCAAGTTCAGTATTTAATACTGAATCCTCAAATGCTTTAAAGATAACATAAAGATCAGCATAAACGTATAAGACATTATCATTCAACAGAAAAAGAACCCATGAACCAATCTTAGAACATTTTGAAACAAATACCAAACCATTAGGGCTTTCGTAGCTAAGAGGTAATGTAATAAGACATTATAAATCAACAGTTGAAACTAAATAATATCAAGATTTACTGAGATGGTCAAACAATCATCAATCATTTACTTAAAATGCATCTCAAACGATCCCGGAATCGGTGGGGATATAAGGACCCACCAAAGGTAACAAACTTTGAATAGGAAAATAGCAAAGCATATCAACTATAATTGTACTTTACTAAAAAGATGATCCAAAAAGGAGTGTCTTCAGATTGTTTTTTTCTAAGTATTCTTCAAATTTATATTCCTATCATTATTTTTTACTCAAAAACTATTCTGTATAAGCTCCTAACAAAACAAACCAACCATCACCTTCAGCCGAGCAACACACTTAATGAATGGCCTTGTATAAGCCAATTTTGAATACCCAAAACCACCCTATCGTTATCTACGCCTGTTTCCTATTGTTTCATGCTTCACAGAACCGCCTAGCATCTTCCCCGTCATACAGCATTATCTTGATGCCGTTGCCATTTTACGGCGGAATCTAAAATTTTCCAAATATGCGCCAGTGCATCGGATGAAAACCACTTCCTGAGCCTGAACTCCAATCTGTGCTATACATCCCATCAAACCATCTATTCTGATCGCTGTACGTGTGCAATAACTATTTGTCTCCATTGAGAATGAGAAAAGTTTTCACAAAATTCTATTAGCCAACAACGGCCACGACATTAATTGCCTGTTTGGCAAAACCACCACCGGCATAAAGTTCACAACTAAAAACATCCTGTTAATCGAGCACCTCGGAATAACCTGGCATAACAAAGTGCGATGCACCGGTCTAAAATACCCTCCGGGTAGCCGGCACATATCTTTCAGTGCAATCTTAATAGTCTGTCACTTTTCTGAACCTTCTGTTTTTTTTTCTGTACAACGAAGACTTGGAGAGGGGCAATTTCGTACGAACAACTATTTCATTCTCCTATCAGATGTGCATTGTATCCGTTTTGTTCTGCTTTCCCAGCCCCGAACGATACACTGAAATAAGATGCAAATTTATGCCTTACCCCACCACACATACATGCCCACATTAACCCTCTCCACCACTCTGTTTTTTTTTTTTCTATTTCAAACCAGTTCCAAGGGAGTGCCGACTTGTTTTGCAGGGTGTGATTCTTTATTATTATTTCCGTGTTTTATACACAATCCACAACCCATCCCGTCACACCGTTTCGAGCCTAAAGACTCGGCTACTTCCAAGGGGTTTGCCTTTGCCGTTGACTGACAAAAACATAGACGTAAATAAAAAAAATAATGAAAAACTTTCACTGTCCCAATCACACAATCTCCGGCGCTTTTCCGAACGGTGGCAGCCGGTGTGGTAGGCCAAACTGAATGGGGACGGACCAGCGAGTAAGTCCACCGCTACGGGTAGTTACCCATTCCGGGGATTTTGTTAATTTTTTCCTTCCACTTTTAGACCACTTTCGTTTCCCATCTTTATTGTGTTTTAGTTTGCGTTTGCAGTTGTTGCTCTTCTTTTTCTATCATCATCAGAACTTTCACCGCCACATGGAAACGTACGAAAGGGCACTGTTGTTCTCTATTTTCTTTGCTACGAGTAAAGTCTCTTGTGCGTTTCTTTTCTTTTTTTTAATCGTCTCGGTTGTCCCCCTACTATGCCGTAACTTTCATTGAGTTTACAAGCTTGTCCTTTCGCTGTTTTCATACTTTCCTTCCCTTCTCCTCCGTGGAATAGTTTTTCAATCCGCCCTCGGAACCACGCTCGCTGACAAGCAGCACACTCACTTGCAGGCAAATTAAAATAAATGTACATTGAAATGAATTGTCTGGTGATGATTTTCGCGCAACTTCAAGCAAAGCGTAATTAGTAGCATTCGGTTTCGTGCTGTTTCTTTCCACTATAAGCCGTTTCGTTATTGTTGCTGGCGTATCCTTAAAATTAATACGCTTTATCCAGTCGATCAATAGAAGGTTTCTTAATGATATTTTGTATCCTTTTTTAAAGAACAAAATGAAACTCTGCATATCCTTTGTGCACAGGAAAGCTATAAAATCTCTAGGAATGCATTTTCACATCCGGTGGATTATGCACGGCTCGATTAACGGCGCACCAGCCGGCAGCCAATGCAAAATTAAATCCTCGCCGGAAACCGAAACCCGTCCACCAGCTTCCAGGCCACATACTTTCAACTTTCCGACCATTTCCAACGCTAACTCCGCCCGAAATGCATCTTAAAATACATTCTTAAGCACTTCCGGTACAGGCTGTTTGGCTCGGATCGCATTGTCTTGCAGAGCTAGTTTGGCCGCAGGGTCCCCCCCCCGTCAACATCACACAGCAAATTAGAGACAACCACTTCGTGGCTTCCGTTCCAGATGCAATTTTTGGTTGGCCTAGCTTCGTCTGGTACGTAAAAGTTCGTCTGCTTAGAGCATATTTGCTATGGGACGAAATTTTAACGGCGGTTGCTGTAGCACAGCCTCTGTTTTCTCTGCCCACTGTTTTCAGTCTTTCGATTCTGGAGCTAAAACTTATTTGCCTCGCTTAAAAACCCCGGCCCAGAAGCGACAAAGACGTTGCAATTTCTAACAACTGGGAAGCCGGACCGGACATGGTACTGGAACTTTTATTATCTCTTGCAAGAATAGTGGAAACTGTTTGAAAATGAAAAGAAAAATGCCGCCCCAAAATGGCTCAAGCTGAAAGAAGCTCTTAGTAAAAGATTTGCCACAGAAAAAAGTAGTGAAAACTCCTGGTTCTATAGTTTTTTTGGTAAGCTAATTGAAACGGATGACAACTGCCTGCAGATTTGGTTTTGTGTTTTTCACTGACCCTTTTTGTGCCAGTCAAACATTTCCTTTCGTTTTATTGCTTTGTGGAATGATTGCAGTAATTCGGATGTTCATTTGTATTTTTAACATTCCTACAATGTTTTATCAGGTTGAGCAACAAGGCTCTAAATATGTAGACGGATGATATGTTAGTTTAGCAATTTTTTTTAATTTTTTTTTAATTTAATTTATCTTCTTCAACGCAATCGCAACCATTGGTGATGGTTCTGAAGATTAGTGGTTCTGGCCAAACAACGTTCTTTGTTTTCCGTAAAGAAACGATTTTCATGAGACTTTCATGCAAAATTCCCTTTAGACCACTCCGTTTCCACAAAGATTTGCAAAATGTTATCCATATCATTCTATATTTCCTGTTTTTATGCACAGAAAATCCTAGACTCAACAAGAACAATATCATGATTGAACTCTTTGGGACGTGATTCATGGTTTAAAGTTGACGCATGCAGCGTTTCGCTCAATTCGTTTCCGTACGAAACTCCGCAACAAAACCACTTCTGCACGGAATGGTCACCCAGATTGGCCTATCCGTATCGAGATACCGCGGGCTCTGATTGTCCCGACCGGGTGGCTGAACACGTACAGCCATTTGGGTTGATGAATTACTCAATGATCGTCGAACACGTTCCTAGCTGACGCAGTATTTGTGGCGCATGATTCGCATTCAAGCTTGGTTCAGCATTGTTTACTGCACATAAAATTTAAATACTTCTACAAGCACTATCTATCAACTGGTAATTAAAAATCCTTCCTATAATTTTTGTTCTATATTACTTTGTCGCTATTTTGTCACACACTGTAAAAAAGATGAAACAGTAAATCGATTGCATACCCTTAGGCGCGTATAAGCGCGATGGCTGTTTTTCTGTTTGCAAACGGCTTTAACAAATTGTTTTTGATATTACATAGAGCCTTTTGATCTGGAGGATCTCTTTTGCCATTTGGCAATAATAAATTGCATTTTTTGCTCGTACGCTCTACGATGAATTTGACCTTTGAAGTTTTTTTTTGATAAAAACCACAAATTGTCATTTTTTTGTAATCCTTTATTCTTCTTATTTGCAAAGATATGATGCTTTAAATTATCTATAGTTTTCAATATACATGACATAACTATGTGAGAACAAGTTATGCAATACAATTAAGTTGATCAATGTGACGAAATGAGTGTAGACCTTTTGAGTCGTTTTTGGCATGAATTTGTACTTATCAAACTCCAACACATCAGACAAACAGACATTCTTCGATTGCTAATGGAATGAAGCAATGCTGCCTCACCTACCCTCTCATTGCACAAACCAACAAATGAGCAAGCGGAGCTGACCGGAAACAGTGGAAAAGTGGAAAAGTTTGAACGCCGTGTTGCTCTACACTTTGCTCGGGACACGCCATTTCCAGCAGGGCTTCTGGGCTAATGGGACGGCCATGCTGGACCCTGGAAACACTGTGTACATACACAAATGTGTAGGTATGTTTGTGTGTGTGCGTACTGTGGTGCGTGAAGAGCGTAGGCATACAGAAATAACTTTAATTAAAATAACTTTCATTACGCCACAGAGGGCCGAAATGTGCAAGCAGGCAGTGCGGATGTTTTGATTACCTTATGTACTGTTTGTCTTCTCTTTCGCATATGCTTACTCTTGTTCTTGCTCTTGCCTTTTTTGTGTGCTCTTTCTCTCCCTCGCTTCATCCAGCCCAGCATTATAATGAAATGCCAACTTTATTTTGGGAAAAAACTTTTTACCCACTTTCGACACATTGCATCGACGTAATCGTGTCGTAGATTCCGCTTCGCCAATGCGAAGAGGAAACTGTCCCCGATCGTTACAGCCCAGCTGCTGCTAGCTAGATCTAGCGCATCGCTCGAAGTTACTAGTGATAGAAGCAACTTTTCAAGGGCGAATGGTTGGTTGTGTTTTTTTGTGTGTGTGTCAGTGAATGTCCATTTTGTCACTAGCTCTACGGAAGTGTTGTAATCGGGTAGCAAGCTGCCACAAAATTTCATTCCGAGCAGGCGTGCTATCGCTAGCCGTACTTCTGTAGCCTTTAATGATGCGGAAAGCTTTTCCGGCTACATAATTACCGTAAAGAGAAAACAACTGCAACATGCCAAAAAAGTATCTCACACGTTCAAGAGGAGCAAATATAATAAAAATTTCACTTCAAATGTTCAACTAAATAAATGGACAGATATAAGCATTATTATTTTATTATTTTCTAAAAAAGAGTTCTAATTGTTTTAGTTTTACAGAGGTATTAAACCAATCTTATAACTTATACTTCACTGTGTGAACAGTAATAAATCACAAAACAATGTTTTTTAAAAGAATGAATGTAATATGCAAAACTCGACTTTTCCAAATGTAACGAGATTCTGATTAGAGCACGATTTCAAGTGATTTTCCTTGAAGCTACACTTCTGCTCAATAAATACACACGTGCCAAAGTGCCTTCACGTTGACACAATGGTTGGCACTTACTACTATTCAAGCGAATAATATATTCCTGTAACGAATCTACGCTCAGCTGTGTCCCAAACCCGAGCCGGCTGTGAATATTCCTCAAGACACGATTTCTTCTCCAGGTGGAGGTCACCTTTCCCGTATGATAAACGAGTGGCACAACTTCAGTTATTATCCAATTCCGGTGCTCCGTCGCCACCATCACCCTTCTCACACATACACACAGCACAGCGCCCCCCCAGATGATGACGATACGGATGCTTCGGAACTGAAAAGAGCTCTACATCCGCCTACCCGGTGGCCTGGTGTTGGCGTTTATGCTACCTCAACAAACCCTCCACCACCACCAAACCAGGGATGATATCGGTAAAAGTTATCCATTTGATTGAATTTCCATTTGCATACGAACCGATCTGGCCGGGCTTTGCCGGAGTGCCGGAAAACCCGCAGCAAGGCTTTCCCGAGATCGAATGCAAATCGAAGTGATCCTTGTGCTCGGTCTGCTCGGTGGAAAATGTTATAATTAATATTCTATATCTGTGCGGGTTGGCTCGCTCTCGATTCGAACGGCACTGTGATCTGTGTGTCCAGGAGGTTTCCATGTGCCCTCTGCCCTTTCTCCTCCCCAATCAAGCAAAACTAAATTTAAATCACGTCCGATCGTTTCTATTAAAATTTGCATCGATATAGGCCGGGGGACAAAACGCCAAGTACTGCTCAGAAAACCCACCACTTCACAATTCTTACTCGCTCTCCATCTCTCTCTTTCCTATCGATCTTGTTCATGTCTAGTTCTGCTCAAGTGGTCCATGGCTGAAAACCCCTGAGTAAGTGCCGAAATCACGAACCGTGTGAAGATTTCACGTGCCAGCATTTTCCGTTCGAGAGGGCACTTCACCGACGAACGGCAAACGGTTTTTGAGCGATTTTTTTTACGATGAAACACCCCGTTTCATGGGGTGCCGAAAAGGCACTGGGTGGATCTGCGCCGGATAAATCCGGCCTTTAAATCCTCCGCTCTTTTGCAAAGAAAAATGTGTGAGGCGCGTACCGAGCCAGAAATAAAAAATGAAAAACATACTTTCAAAATCAAGCAATGTTTCACATCCTTTACTTTGGCGCGGGAAAAAACAGAGCTGTGAGCGACCAAAAAAAATGCTACCCTCCAAGCGAATCGATACATTCCATGAACAGGATCGCAGTGGAGATGCAGGCCGGTGGATGGTGGAGACGGGCAAATCCAAAATAATCGAACCAGAAAAGCTTCCCTTCGTCGAAGGTCGGCGAGGCGGTAGGCGTGTTTGCGACTTTTTAAAACCTTTCCCTTCGCATCACCCTCATTTTTCTCCACGCCGTACTACCCTTGGAATAGCGAATTTAAAGACAGGATGAGCAGAGGGAGAGAGGGAACTAACAGGGTAAAAATGTACGAAAAAAGACCCCGGGATAGCAAAATCTTTGATAATACAGTCGCAAAATGATAAGGGCCAAGCGTACGGCCGGTTCTTGAATTTTACCAAAACCTGCACACACACACACACACACACACACACACACACACACACACACACACACACACACACACACACACACACACACACACACACACACACACACACACACACACACACACACACACACAAAACGAAACGAAACGTTCACTGCAGCATTTCCTTCGTGTCTTGTGATCTTTCATCCTCTCGCCGTTTTTCATTGGCAAAGGGTTGATTTTTTTTTGGTCCTTAAAGCCCCTCGTACCCACTTTGGGAAGCGAAACGTTGCCAGGCAAGTGGTTTGGCGCAAGCGAAGCACCACTAATTAAAGCTAAAAAACGGATCACCTTCATTACTTGACTTTGAAGCCTGTGTTCGATCGAGATAGGCCACGTCGTACGAAAAGAAATGGTATTGAAGTGAGATTATTACAAAAGGTATATCATACTTAAAGAACAATATTTAATGCAAAAAAATGCAAGCTGTAAGGGGACTTAGTACAGAGTTTCGGATACATGTATCAAATTTGATTTTTTTTTTATCTAGAACAATTATATTAAGCAATGCGAATGAAATTTGCGTAATGTTTAGTACAAAACCAACAGTATTTGCCGATGTATTAGTGCTATATAAATATTTATTTGTAGTTGATGCCTCGTTTATTCAGGCTTATTTGCGGTAAATCAACGAGAAATATCCATAGTAAATATTACAGCGTTTTATTTGATATGTAATGATATAAATGCAACGGATAATTCGTTTACATTTCGTTGCTTTAAGACGTTTTGATATCGATATCATTTTTAATATTTTTTTTTAAGAAATAGTAGTAAAATAGCTTCGAATAATCAATTGCAAATTAGTATTGGCTTTCGCGGCTTATTTAAGTATCAAGCAGTCAGATAGGCAGTTCTTGATACGAAGGCAGGTCCATTCTAAGTTTAAAACCTCGACGAACATGTTGTTTAGTCGCCCGAGTTAATGACTGTACCACAGGACCGCCCCAAACTAACTATTGCAGTCAAAATCTCAGAACACCAAAAAACTTTTTTTTTTCGTTTCGAATATCTGCTTTTAAAAATTTTGCAAAGAATGAGTTGATTCAACTAGAACTAGAACAAATGCAAATATATCACAATATTCGCTTTGACTGTTTTCATAAATATCTGACGGTACGGTTAGTTAATATTTTTACTTCAAGAAAATCCAAAAAGAATTCCAAAACTAATTTGAACACTTCACTCAATTCACTACATTCACTCAGCCCAACAGCAAATTACGATCGCTCGAAACACTAATGACTTTACTAGCAACCTTTCGCTCACGAGTCCCAAAGCGTTACATAAAAATCGCCATCGCCCGTGCGGAAATGAATTGCTCCGTAGTGACGAATTTTAATACCCCGGTAGTTGTAATAAATTTTGTTCACCCTTCCATCTGCAGCACCCCCTTTCGAGCGCGGCCGTAGCCAAATCCGACCAGCTTTTAACCACACGTTTGCTCACAATCAAGCGCCAATGCCTGAAATACGTGTATCGAATTCGAAAGTACGTGATTTTTTCCGGATTTTCCCATTGCTTGCTCGCTCCTAAGCTGGCAAGGGGTGGGAAGGGGGGGGGGGGGTAAGGGTCCAAGGAAAGAACAACCTGGACGACGATATTTACTACAGCATTACTTCCAAATCACGGCTGGCACGGTGGTTGATTTGTTCGCTCGTTCGTTCGGTTTTCCCAGAACCAGAACTTTTGCGTTGACGACCGGCCTGATCCACCGTCAGGCAAGCAGGTTGTAGCAAACAACCCGCCAGTACGAACTACGGTCCACCAATAAATGTGTGATGTATCCTCGCTGTGTACCTGTACCAAAAGGGGAAGGGGGATATCCGGCAACTTACACTCATCGGGCGGTAATGGAGCTATGCAATAAATTTCGTACAAATGCATTAGTGCGCCAAAGGGTCTGGGGGGCTCACCTGCAGCTCCAACATTTCACCGTTGAACCGGAACCGGAACCTGGGAGAAAGCTGCCCGGTTCTGCCAAGCTCGGCTCGATGTCGGTGGAAAGATTTTTTTCTTGGTTTTATTTTGGTGGCAATTTTTGGTTGTAAATGAATTAGTTTTCCAAATGGCACGACCTAAATTTTGCGAGCCGGTGCAACCGTTATTGCAGCCGGTTGTAAATAATTAAGCAATAGTGGCAAGAGGAAATGTACAGCAAGTTGTAGAGAACATAGAGAACAACAAAAATTAACTGTGTTCCAAAGGTAATTAGTGTTGGGTTTGGTTATTATCATTGAAAGAATTTTGAAATATGAAATATGTTAATGAAATGTTTGCGCCTGGTTTCCACGAAGTAAATAATTTAAAAAAATAGATACATTTTTATAATTGTTTTACAAAGTTTTTTACTTCAATGCATTTTTCGCCTTCTTCTTGTTCCTTCAAGCACGATTCGAACAGAATGCTCATAGGATATGATAATTTCTTTCTCAAATTTAAATTTAAATATCGGAGAAAATGTGGCTGTTCTCCTAGCAGGAGTACATCTTCTTCTATTTGGCGTAACGTCCTACGCAGACATGCCGGCCTATACAGGCTGTTGATACTTAATTCATTACCATGCAGCCGAATAGTCGATCCTTGGTACGGGGGGACGGTCCATTCTAGGCTTGAACCCATGACGGACATGTTAGTGAGTTGACAACTGTACCACGGGACCGCAAGAGTACGTGTTATGTTTTATATATGAGAATAAATAAGACATTTTGATAGAAATTTGCTTTGCAGCTATAATCCATTCTACAAAAAAACCCAAATAAATGAATAAAATATGACGCCAGGCAGTCAAACTGAAAAAAGGAACAGTGCATTCAAATCAACCCATCGATCCATACCACATCATATTTAAATTACCAGAATGACGTCCTAACCCTTATGAAAGGAGTGGAACCTCGTCTCCGAGTGACTTCCATTTGGAATGACCAACAAACCGCGCCCTCATTTTGGAACGATTTCAATTTACACTTCGATTCGATTGGACTATTTTACTTCCAATGTGTTGTTTAACATGAAGCAGGAATCGATATTTGTGGCCTATGTTGCCAAGCCATAAAATTGCGCATTGGTCCATTAAGAAAACCAGCACTTGAAATAGATAAAATAGTTAAAACCAGCAGAGAGAAAGGGGCTTTGGTTTGGAGTATCTAGCGAACAGCTCCCCCCGCTACAGAGGACTGCGTAAATTAGCATTATTTCTTTCCGTTTTTGACAAATAGCGGCTATTTTTCTTCCATTTCTTTCACCACCATCACTACCGAGAGATATTTGATTTGAAATCAAAATTAACTCCCACCGGACGCAAAACACAACACTTTCGGCAGAAGAACTTCAGTTTTGCTTCCGCCTGTCGCCCATCGATGAATGATCGTTTCCGTGTGGGCTGTAGGTTCACTCACCTTCTGCTCATCATTGCTTCAACAGTTCTGGAGCAACTTTTTAATGAATTTTAGAATGATATATTATGTTTAGAAAAGGCCAAAATCAATCAATAATAAGACACCGTATTGACGGGAATGTTGTTGCTGCCAGCGCGTGTTTTGGCTCGCGGGTTTTGAGAGTTTCTGTTGAACGATTCCCCTTGCCACAGACGGGTTTTAATTGGTTTCGACTGCCAGTGTGTCCTTATGATGAACGATACCTATCCATCGCATCGGAGAAGAACTTGCTCTGTTCACTGCAATTTGTGAGTTGTTTATATCTTCAAATTGAAACACGCTACCGACCAGAAACACTTTCTTTCCGACAAACCACATTTACAACAAACGCTCCCATCATAGAGAGAAACCTAAAAACAGGTGCTGGTAACAATGACATAACCTTATTTGCCAGCTAGTAAACCGTACGTTCCCAGCGTTCGACAAGCTTCAGCTTTGCGCTGCAAACCGACCGCCACCGACCCAAAATCAATGAACTTTCTACCGCTAGTGGCTTTTACCGGAAAACCTCTAATAAGCTCTATTCTTAGCCGCCCGACATTGATTTCGATGCTCAAACAGGCCCCAAACGTCTTCAGCAGCCAAACTCGCCGGTCCCGCCGCACTCCACTATAATGCTGTAATCGAAAAGCCACAATATTAATTTATTCATAAAACTAGAATGCTTTGCAACGGGGCTGTTAGGACAAAGCTGGGGAGTTCATGGCAAAACGGGGGGAAGCCGGATACAGCCCGGAATAGTACCGAACGGTATCGGAAAAGCACAAAACGCACATACGGACGACATTTGAATTTTCGTCTTTACGATCCACTTCCTCGGAGCGGAAGCAAAGGGGAACCGCAGAGAGAACGAAAAGAGACGTAGGCTTATGACTTTCTTCCACCCCGCCCCGCAAAACCTCATGTGCAATCGATAGAACAAAACACAGCCTGATCCCGTACCTGGGCGAAGGCATGCGAGGGAGTAGTCTGAACCGGAAGCGGCGAGACAAGAAATCGATGCTGTTCGGTGCCGTGGTTTTGCCTGTTTCGAAACTTCTTCCGGCCACTAAACTTCTGTCGTGGGTGTCTTCTTGGCCTTTCTCTCGCACTGAGTTTTGTAGCTAAGCTCACCGTCGGGACCTACCGACACCAAATACGAAAGTCAGGTATATTTGAGTGCCATTGCCCGGCTTTTCCATCGCCGCGTGTTTTCCCTCGTTGCAAGCTCCCTACCACAGACAAACGGTTTCCCATTATCTGGCAAGCGTAAACGTACAGCCATAATCCTAATCTGGGAAACGCCGGCGTCGTTTCCTTCACTCTGATACTGCCACTTTTCAACAGTTCTGCTCACTCTGCACCTACTCGTTGCCCGGAAGTGAACCCACGGGAATCTTTTACCCGTCTGTTGTACCTTTGCTTGGTGCTTGGTGTCTGGAACAGGGAGCGTCGATCGAAATGATGAAATCTTGTTTCGACTTCAATTAGTGTCAGCTTGGTCGTGTCGATAGTGGTACATCTGCCTACCACCACCACCACCATGGCATAGTGGAGGCTGTGAGAACGCCTTTTGTTCGGCTGTTTAGGTAGATGCCATTCTCCTGTGCTGTGTGAGAGTTTCTGTGTTTGAATTTATCTTAAGAAACTTGCTAAGCCGCTGTTGGATATTCGTGTAGTGGATATGAGCGGCCACGTTGTTGTATTTCTGAAAACTGACAAGACACCCTGGAACATTGAAAAGGTGAAAAGTAAAGTTAAGCTCAGTAATGTTAAACAACGGTTAGAGATCGTTCATGGTGTACGAGTATTATTTGACTTATTTTTATTGATTTAATGATCTAATTGCACATATGATCGCTGATCATTACTTACATATTCGGTTATAACACATTGCTGGAAAATGAAAAGAACCTCAAAACGACTAAATAATTAGTCGTTTTTCCCGCTAATCGGTTTAAGAGCCCCAGATCTGTTTGCACCTTTACTAATCAGTTCGGTTCGTATAGGTTCGGATTTCTGGCTATCTTCGGATGCTTCCTGCTTATGACAGATCGTTGGGAACTTTCCTATCAAACAGTCTCAGCACATGTTTATTTCTAAATGTAAAAAAAAATTGTTAAGCTAAAAGACTACTGTTTCATCCACATTTTAAAAGGATAAAGCAATTTTAGGCTAGATGTATTCAAAAACTTTATGATGCTTTCACATGTTTGCTCATCATCATGACTATGACCAATGAACTATGGTATTCACATATTTATTTTCTTTGTTTTGATTGTATTTATTAAATTCATATAGCCTATATAAGCATTCAAAACTGGTATCTTGAATAATCTTAAAATATACTTAAATCTTAATCTAAACACAATAGAAAAATAGTAAAAAATGAAATGGAAGCATTTTCTGCAAACAAATATGTTTTATACAGCTGAATAAATTAAAATGATTATAGAAGAAACCATCTGAATGGCATGAAAAATATTACAAATCAAAAAAAAAATTTAACTTTTTCTTCATCTTTCTCCTACAAAACTATCAAACAAACAGAGCAAAAACTTACCATAATACTGTGATTCTTTCATTAATTCGTTATTTTATAACCAAACACAACAAAGCAAGAAAGAACGTTCCCAGTCGGTTGAAATTGTGCTTTACTTACGAATCGTTTATTTAAATAGCTTCTGATTGATATGATTTACTGCTCACAACGCTAGCCGCTTGCTCTACGAGGTCAACGAGATACAATTTGGAATTGGTTCGATTTTTACCCAAAAATCCACCCCGAGAACAGAGGTGGCCCATTGTTTTATACTTCTCTTTCTTTTCTCTCTGTTCTTTCGGGAGGTATCGAGTAAAAATACGAACCATTCTATGGTTTGACAGCAAACAACAAAAGCCTTATACGACCAGCACGCAGCACTTGCTCCCATCGGTACAATCGGTGGACGGGCGCTGTAGCCCTGCGGCGCATCGCTCCATACAAGCGCCGCGGTACTCGTGGCAGGTGAGGTTGCTCGCGGGTTTTACTGAACGGAAAGCAAAAACAAAACAATTAACACAAACGAACATCAACAAAACCAATTTTTGCAACGGCGACTGTTCGAGAACCAAAGCCGCCGATTGTCTACCTTCGTAGCAGCAATCAACGCCCAGGTGGGTATTTTCCGGACACAGTCCACTGTTTGCTGGCCGCTGCTTGCACTCGCTCGTCTGCACGCACATCCCACCCAGCATTGCGCACGGTCTCTCCATTTTGTACAGCTTTACACCTAGATAAGCTGTGGAAATGAAACGAGCAAAGATTGGGAAAAAAGGTAGCAAGCTGTCATTGCATTTTCAACATAAAATTTATTTTCTATTTCTAACCGTGTACATACAAATAGATAATAATGTGAGTTTTTTTCATTCTAAAATTTAGTTTTTTTCCTACACCTCAAAAACGAGCTTTTAAATAAACTCTCGTTCTTGCTCCTCTCAATCAAATATGTATCATACGTTTGAACCCAAATCCTTACAATGCAGCAAAACACGTTCGAGTGACATAAATAGTCGAAAACCCCACTCGTTTCCCAAATTCGTTCGAAGGCCACATTCGCCGTGACACAAGTTTCTGCTCAAAAGAAAAACATGGCCAAAACGCCGACCCATCAGCAGTCACACACTTGGTGACGACATGCGAACATGTGTACGCTGGTTCCCTATCAAATGCAATCCGTGCTGCAAATGGCACCGGTGTCGGTGATAGATTTCTCCGACCAGCATTGGTTTTGACAGTTTCGCAGTCGTACGTCGTAGATTAGATAAATTAGAGCCTAGCAGTGCAAGGCTGGTGTATGTGTCTGTGTGTGTGTCTGCAGGATAGGACCGTCAACCGTCCATTGCTGCTGCGACCATTGCCCTTCCCACCCCGCTATACCCTTTCGACACGCATCCTTGGCTGGTGCTAATTGAACCGCATCTAATTCACTCCGCCTCGCTCCAATAACGTTCGACTCGATGCACAGTGAACAACCAGATCCGTGTGTGTGTGTGTGTGTGTACCTCTCTCTCTATCTCTCTCTTTCACGCTTTCGGTACGCTGGGCAACCATGCGTCTCCATCGAATGCTCACAAACGGTTCAATCACCGGACACGCTTCAGTACCGAATGGTTCTGTTCCCTTTTCACTGCTTCAAATACAAAACGGAAAGGGGAGCAAGCAAAAGAAGCGCACCAAAATGGGTCTGCACTCTGGTTGTAATTGCATCTGCAGTGCGACCCACACTAGCTTTCGAATGGGAAAGGGTGGTAAAGTGGTCACCGAAACACCTGGCAGGTAAGTGCAGCATTTTTGGCAGCGACGCTCATTAGTAGGCAACGCCAACGGGCAAGCCCGGTAAATGGAACGCAAAAGCTAACGATAAATGAGGGTATATGCGGGTGAGTGTTTGTGTCCCGTAAATGTAACGACTCGGTGGTAGCCAGCGTCGGTGGTGAAAGATGCGTACATCGGAGGAAGAAGAAAAAATACGGCACAGGTAGCACCAACTGGAACAAAAGGAAGGGCAACCCGAACCATAACACCATTCACTTTCGGTTCTAGCTATTGCAAAAATGGGTGCTTTTGAAGGTGGTTACACATGCTGATGCGGTGGGAAAGAATGTATTTCAAAGTTACAGCGCCAACGAGCGCTAACGAACTGGAAACGGTAAATAGAAAGAACAGTGTACCACCGGTGTAGCAGTGGGAGTAACAGAGAAGGTGGCGGTGGCATGATGAAGGCGAGGGCTTGTGAATTGTGAAAACCCATCGGAACGACACATTGTGGTGTCGGAGGAATGGGCTTTTCAATGGGCGTTGTAGGTGGAACGAAACGATGTGGAAATGGCATTTTCTACATGTGACTTTGGCAACGCATGATAACGAGGCTTTAAAGTAGTTTTCTACGGCAAATGCTCTTTGCCAATCATGAAGGGCTTTTGGATGATTGAAATTTTATCTTTTAATGACAATTTAGTTGCGGTTTAACTTCGTAGGTGTTTGTCAGTTATGCAAGTGTCATCCTTTCAATTTGTTTGTTAAACAATTTTTCAGTTACAGTAACTAATACACTAAGATATTGTATGGTAAGTAGAATTATGTTGGTCAAAAGCTTGAAAGATATTTGGTAAAAGAGTAAATGTACCAGTAATGGGCAGGTTAGTGCAGTAGTTTCACAAAACCATCTCGTACACTTACAATTTTTATTACTTTTCATGAAAGTGATGTTGTTTTTTTCATGAAAGTGATATTCGTAAAAATGCAAACACTGTTTTTGTTCCTCTTTTCGCCAGTTTGGTCCTATTTTCGACAGACTGTAAAGATTCTTTAACAATTTCATCAATTTTGCTACCGAATTGATACACCATATTGTTATGGGCCATACATAAATCTTTTGAAGCTAATCTAATGCTTCGAGCTTGCTCATTGTAATAGCGCTCAATGCACTCAATCAATTTTAAATTATTAAGCTCCAAATCTATTTCCATCAAGTTTCCTTCAAGAAATTCGACTTTCCTCATTCCGTTCATACACATATCAAAAGAACACAAATATTTTTCAAAACATGCATTGCGCTTCAACCTTCAAGTTATATATTTCGTTGTGTTGATAAACCAGCGACTTATTTACTTTCTCTGAAAACAGAAAAGAACAAAATGTTCACCCATTTAGCCAGCGACCAATTAGATTGTATTTTTCATACCTCATTAACAATTGTATTCCACTCCGTTGGATTTATTTAATAATCATTTAGCCCTAAACCATTTTGATGTTCGTCCTGCTGCATCATATCAGCTACCATATGGCAAGACAACAGTGAAACAGTAAAAGGCACAACTTACAAATAATTTCACTAAAATAATTTAATGAATAATTTCATATAAAACTAAAAAAGTATTACAAGTTTCATCAAACTACATTATTCAATTACTTCTCCAACCCAACTTCAAGCGAGACAATAAAATTCCAAATCTATTTTTCGTTCGGATTCCTTAGACAGTTGACAGAAATAGAACTCAATCATATTTATATTGAATTTCGATTTTCTCTCGTACATTCGGACCCACACCACATCGATACATTTTTTTTCTCTCTCTCTTTTTCCATCTTCCGTTCCGCTCCACTCGTTTGGCGGCTTTTATTCAAACCTGAGCACAACATTCGTTCTACATTCCAATGTCCGGCTCGTCCCCGAGTCCGCACCCGCTAAACGGTCAAAAACATCATGCTGGCCGTAAAAAAGCAATTTTATCTGTTTGTTCCCGGGTTTTTTTCTCTCTCTCTCTCTCTCTCTCTCTCTTCCTTCTGCAGATGTCTTGCGGATCGAAAACCTTTCGTCGAAAATTTTCGACCCAAACCGAAAAACGAATTTTCCACACCCCCACCCACCACCGTTTCGGCACATTCGAAATGAATTCGGTGCGCGGTTCGCAACGACCGGTTCGGGCCAGAGAGTGTGTGTTAAATTTCCGCACGTATACCAGTTCTATCACAACCGGAAGCAACTCATCCCAGCGTTGTGCACACACACACACACACACACACACACACACACACTCAGACACATATTCTCCAAGGGACATGCTGCGCTCCCCGCTCACCAAGGAAAGGGAAAAGTTATTCCACGAATGGGAAAAAGAACAGCATGCAATGGAAAGAGTAAACTTTTGCCCTGCTGTCTTTTACGCTTACGCGTTTACCTGCTTCCTAAAGCGGAGCGGAAAATCGGTAACAGCTGGTAGCCAACGAAAACTGGTCATATCCGTAATCACGGGAACCGGTAAGCCGTGGGAGGGGAACCAACCATGGGAGACGCTCAAACACACACACAACCTGTCCAAGTCACACAGCGACTCGCCCGGAACCGGAAGCCTTCCGATGGGCTTCAAACACACAAACGCACACACATACACACATACACACACACACACTGCTTGAAAGTAACGCTTTTGCCAGGGACACGTTCACAGCCCACGACGGTGAAAGCAGCGGAAGAAATCACACGTTAGCGACTATTTCCGGCGCTCCCTCCAGGAGGCAAGCAAAGGGTAAGCGCATCCACCTCGCACGGTGCTTTTTTGCTCCGCAATCACATTCGACCGATGGGCGAACTGGCGATGATGATGGCGCTGACGATGGTGGTGATGATAGCGCACACAGGTGCGCTTCCGCAGGCCAGCCAGCAACCGGAAGATGGTCGAGCTGCCGCTCGAGGGCGATTAGGACCGATTGGATGTTTCCACCGTGCCGCAGTTGCAGGAGCATCCACACGGCCAGCAGCGTTATCATGCAAACGTGCTGTACGTCCGCGCAAGTGCCATTAACATTAATAACATCATAATAAAAATAATTCACCCCCGCTCGCTTTGATAACAATTTTCATCCATTTTCATTTGCCAGCCAGCCAGTTCGCCGTCAACATCAATAGGTGAAATATGTACCATATTAGATCGTGGGCTTCACCGAGCGGTCCGTGCGGATAGTCGTTTGATTAGCTCGGACGTGAAGCGAGATCGTTTGCGAAGGGAGCGAAGCAGTGCATACACACACATACCCACGCATTCATATTTTACGGTAATTTTTGCTTCGCAGATACGGCATGGTAATCGCGGATAAAGCCCCGGATGGTACCGCGCACCACACGCGCAAATCCTTTGATTGCGCACCGCATTCACGTGTGATGTACGCGATGTTATGCGCTTTTGGACATGATGTGCTATTAAATGGCTGCTCCTGCTTTGTGTGACGGGCAATACCGGGGGAAAGGGAGATACAGGATGAGCTTTTCCCGTTGCTATTGAACGCCGTAAAAAAAAGTATAAAAAGCTCTTTAGCTAATACAACAGCCTCCATTCAAATTCACTTTATTATGCTGTTTGAGTTAAGGCTCGACTAATAGTACTTCAATGGGCGAATGGTGCAATGGTACGATCTATGTTTTCTAATTTTAAAACATTAGCATCATCATAAGATTAGACGGGCTAGGGTGTATAATTAATGAACAGTTTTCAGCACTAATTCTCGGATAAGATGGACTATAAGCCGAGGTGTTAGTCGGCGTACTAATAAAGAAATCCTAACTTAGACAATGTGTTAAAATGTGTAGAAAATTACTATCATAAAGAAAGAAAGTTCCATTATAAAGCCCCATGAAGAATCTTTCTACGATTTAAGCCTAAACATGTGTAAAATATACATTGTGCAATCTGTTGTTGCATTGAATGTTCTAGTTAATGATTGAAGATCAGATTGAAATTAAAATTCCAATTAGGGGGCCCTTCACGATTCTAGTCAGTTTTTTGTATGGAGTTTGACAGTTGGAGGCTGAAATCATGTAAACACTCCATACAAAACCACACATAAAACTAGCCTGTAATTTTCAGTCTATATTATTCTAGCCTCTAAGCTAGAACTAGATTCTAGTACCTGCTCGAAAACACGGTGTTTTTTACATTTATCCCAAGGTGCATTAAAGAGATCTGATGATGGAATCTAGAATCAAAGTGAATGTAGTCGAGGTGGTCTCATAGCATGTTTTTTATAACCAAATTTCATTATCATTTTTGACAAGATGGGAGAACACTTTTGTTCAAACAAGCTTTCTGGAGGCTTGACGAATACTCAAAACACTCTTAAAATCTTCATTCAGAAGCAGAAGCGATAAAAATCAGCCTTCTAAATTCATACACCTTGGGATAAGCCCACCTGTATATTATACTCATTTAGATAGCTGCTCGAAAACTGATATACAATGCAAACAGCTGACAGGCTGAAATTTCAGCCTACGAACTTTAAACGAAAAGGGCCCCTAGATCAGACTCCATCTAAGGAAGTATTACATTAATGAATCCATACAGAAAACCTTTAAATGTTGGAACTTCAAGCAGGCATATATTAAATGATATCACAGAATTATTTAAAAAAAAGGCCATAGACTCTTTTAAATAGATTTTCTCTTAAATGATATGTTGCTGAGTGAGCCGAACATTCACATTTTTAGCAATTGCGAAATTGTTTAAAAATGCAATACTTGCTATCATTTGATGTATCTGGAGCACCTAATTCATGCTTATTGAGATCAAGGAATTAAATCGTTTGTTTTACAAAATAGATCATATCAAAGTTAATACACATGTGATCCCATTCTCTATGATAGGATAATTATTTCATTACTGTTTTTAAACTACTTCTCCATCAAAAGATATGAATAACTAAAACCTATTATGTTTTCAATTATTTTTATGGGAAAAAATCACCTTACATCTCAAGCAGTTCAAAAGCCTCAAAATAATATTCTTCCATAACTAATTTTGTTGCTAACTAATGTTTCCGCACGTACTTCTGAAGCTCCTGAGCAAAGAAAAAGTAAAAAACAAACAGTTATTAACACACATACACACAAAAGTGATGTGAGCGGGAAAGCCTCTGCAAATATTTACCCACCATATTAATTGATTATTGACGCAGTCAAGCTCAACATATTAATCCCTTCACTAACTTTGAGCTGTCCAGATTCATCATTGTACATGGTACTTTGGAGCAGCAAAAAAAGAAAGAAAAAGAGGAACCCCCATAATTCAGTTCCACCATTTTCACACGGATCAACCAACGAACGCAAAGGCAAACTCACATCACCCGTCACCCATCGGTACACGGTGTGAATGATGCACAGCGGTTTATACCATCATTAACATCCTGTCGAACGCAGATCAATATTGACACTCATATTCCACTCCCGTTCGATTTTCAATGGGATTCGTCAACGCAACAACAGACACACGCTAAACCTGCTAAAGCAACGAAAGGAGAAGGAAAGAGAGAGAGAGAGAGAGAGAGAGAGAGAGAGAGAGAGAAAGAGGGTGAAAAACATCCCCCGACATCAGCAGTAGCAGCAGCAAGAACACTAAAGCGCAGGAAGTTATCAATACGCTCGCTCGGCGATAAATATCCCATCAAACTTCCGCTGCGTCCGCTGGTCGTAATTTATTATTAAACAAAGCAATCCACGGCTGTAATGACACGGCAATAACGCAGCCCGGGAAGGGTGGATCAATGGGTGAAGGTACAGACAAAACAGGCAAAAAGGGAAGATAGAGACCCCACAAAAAAAGCCAAATTCATTAACCCACAGTAAACAGCCCCGAGTTTGGATGGTCTGCCGTGCCTGCCGAGAGACCTTCCGAGACCTTGCTGGTGTGTCAAAAGGGGAAAGCCAACAAAAGCCACCCTACGCTATGATAAATAGATATTCAATCAAACCACCGCCCCACCACAAGCAACCATTAGTCATTCACACTCTTCTGGTCCATCTTCTGCGGCGTACGGTTTGGGGTATCGGTTCCCTTCAACCTTCTAAGCCTTGCTGCATTGTGCCGGCATGGGCATGACTTCTTGTGCTGCGTCAGTCGATAAACGTTACACGCTCGTAATTACGTTTGCTGTCGGGCCCGATTTGTGCTCCAGAACTGCATGCAAACCAGTCTCATCCGTGTCGTTCGGGTGGGGCTTCGAAGCAATGGTGCTCAATGCATGATAATTGGAAATTAATGGTGCTGTTTTGTAGTGAACAATTGCTCCCTCGGGGAGCAGGCATGTTTGTGTGATCGAAGTATGCCCAATGAGGTTGAAATTATAGGGTAACTCTTATTTGTCTTACAGATTAATGGAGCTACGCTTAAAATGTTTTAATTTTTACAAGCAAAATATTTTGTTTTTTTTTTGTGAGCTGAATAAAACATTCATTTCTGCAATATTTTCAATAAATTCCAATCTGAGCACAATACTACAGGAACTCTGCACAGACAAAGAAGAAACGCAATCATCACCTATTCTCCAAACGACAAACGAAACTCTTTCATTCAACGATCCAATCAGTGGGTGAATTGTTTTCAAAACATTCCGTTTTTCCCAACCCCATTCCTGACATTACCATTTCGATGCTGCTTATCCAGTTGACCGGTACTTTTCAGCTTGTTTGTTTGCATAGCTGGTCAAGCTGAAACGTATTTAACCCGAACGATTTTCACCTCGTGGAAGGAAGAGAATTTCACTGCAAAAAATAAAAACCTATTCACCCTCATCATTGAACTTGCACTAACAACGTGCATAAAGAGGAAACCCGAGTTGTGCCCTTTCTCCCGCAGAGGGGGAGCAATAATGGCAGTGCAAATGAGCGTGCAACGGTGGAAATTTTATTTCACCAAGAAAAAACCATCGCTGCTTTCAGCCCGCCTTTCAAACCGAACGTTGAGTTTCGGTGCTGAACGAAAGGAGTAGCCCGATGTGCCCCAGATTCGGTGGTTGCATTTCAAACGCATATTAAAAGTCGCTTCCGCTGATTTGCGGTTCAACGTTTGTACGTGAGCGTAATTGCAGGTGATTAAAGGGGCACATTCATCGGGGCACTAACCAAAAGGGAAGAGGGAAGTCTGCCGGTTTTGACTGGCTGCTCGCTGATCCCGTGCAGGGAGCTGGGTTAGGCTTTTGGGAGGTGTTGAAAAGTTGCATTATGCATTTTATGGTTTATGACGTTTACGGCACTTTGGATCGTTGTTTGTGACAGGAAGTATTTGCTGCTGCTTTTGAAATCGTGTTAACAGCGCCACATAATGGAAATGCAAGTATTAAAAGAGCTCCAGTACGTGTTCATGTAAATTCCCTTGTTCATAGTTGTTGTGTTTGCTTGTCATTTATTTCCTTCGCTTCATCCTTCCAATAGTAATTGGGCCTATGGTAAGTGTAAAGTAACACGTCCGAGCTCGTTGATAGTTATTTGCATTCTGCTTTATTCACTCTCTCCTTCATTATTCTCTCTAGTTGTTCTTATTCTCTAATTAGATCTAGATGACTTATTCTATCAAGCCTCGGTCGGATGTGTGACATTAAGCCCACAATACACGACATCAGCATCGTTTCGGTGGTTAGTAAAATTTTTATCGATTTGCACAACTTTAAGTAAATAAAAACTTTTCAAAGTATTGTTCACAGTTATTTTAAATTTTTACAAACATTATTTTATTAATTATTTCTAGGTGCTAAGTCATGGTAAAAAGCAAACAATGTATATATTTTTTCAATAACATGTTGTTTTTTTGATATGTAGTAACTGTCAAACAAGAACTACAACCAAATCAGACATATTAATCAATACAAGGATAGACAAATATCTATTTATAAGACCACAATTAATTTATAAAAATTAATATCGTGGCCATTTCACCTTAATTATTTAAAAAAAATGCTTTCAAGTATTTTATAAGATTATTTACCTCCGTATTTCACAAAACTTTAACATCACAACTATCATTGAGGAAAAGCACTTAAAACCAAAAAGCTCTAAAAATAATATTTTAGAACTTATTGGTGTTCCATTTCATTGCAATCCCACCCTATTACTCACATGATTAATAAAGGTAATTCTTATAAAATTGACCATGATTTCGATTCACTTTTGTAAAGTAACTTTCTTGATAGGCTGTTATTCTTCTTCTACTTGGTATTTCGTCCTACTTCGACATGCAGATCCATGTACAGGAATTCGAGACTTATTCCGTACCACGTAGTCGGATATTCAATCCTTGCTACGGTGGGACGGTCCATATGAGAAATACAATTACAATTGAGTCAGACGAGATGGCCCTAGTGACATTTGCTCGAAACTGTTTTTCCATATCTGCTCGATTAGTACTCGATACACCTGAAATTATTGATTTAGGTGTGATCAAGTATGTTGAAAGCGCTAAGATTTGGTGCGTTCGGAAATTGGACTTTATTCTATCGATGGACGATGCCGTCGAGCTCATTTTTCATTCACAGCTATGTTTTTTGATGAAAAACAAAAGCTAATTTTGTGTGACGCTATTCTATAAAAAAATGGGTATTGTTTAAAGTATAAAATGGCTACATGAACATCTATAACGATAAGAAACGTCATTTCCAGATACTACTATACAAGAAATAGACGAAAAAGTCGAACCACATTTGATTGTAGAGGCCTTTTTCTAAATTCCCTTAAACTGGTGCAGTTTAAGGAAAGTTTAAGGCCCCAGTTTAAAAGAATGTGCTCGAATTCCCGGTTATTCGTGCTCGAATATGTCAATTGTCCAGTTGACCTTCCAATCGTTATAGTAGGTCATGAAGCCATTTTAAACTTAAATAATATCGATTTTTTTATAAAATAACGTCACACAAAATTTGATTTTGTTTTTTATCAAATACCAAAACTATGAATATAAAATAAGCTCGACGGTAGAGTCCATCCATAGAAGAAAGTCTTATTTATGAACACACCAAATCTTGGCGCTTTCAACACACTTGATCACACACAAATCAATAATTTCAGGTGTATCGAGTACTAATCGAGCAGATATGGAAAAAAAAAATTTCGAGCAAATGTCACTTGGGTGGGGACTGTGCCACAGGAATTCCCCAGATCATAAAGATAATTTACGCATAACTTCATAAACCACGTTCCCAATCAAATTGAACATCAACCTCAATATACTTAGGACTAATCCGTAGATACTAGAAGATAAAGAAGTTACCGTAACAATGAATGACTGGTAAATTTTACACCAACGCCATGCAGAAATGTCTGTACAATAAACATAAACCATAAGCCGACAACCCGAATGTCCTTAACATTGATGAGTGACTGACTTAAAGACTGCAGACAAATCCATAACCAATCCTACAATGTTACAACCTCACGCGAGCCTCCTGTCATCAGCAACAATCAATCAGTGCAACTGTCACCCGATCACTATAAAACTGACGTATATTGCTCCTCCTTGCACGTCTACTCCCACAAAGCAGCGCTTAAAGAACCTTAAATGTCACCTTTTATTCGGCGTTGATTTTGATGAACAGCTATATTTTCCTGCCCTCTCTCTCTCTCTCTTGACATCCGATACTCGGTTGGCAGCGTGGATTGAATGAAATTGAACCAAATAAATCATAGGGTAAATAAACTACACGTGCCACCAATCCGACGACCACCAATCCGTAGAACGACGACTCTATTGAAGCCCCAAACTATGTTGCCGGCCCAAACCACGCCGCCTAATGTTTACCAAAAGCCTCACCGACCTTCACCCGCTCGAACAAAACGGGAGAAAACAGAACCACACAGTTGGCAAGGTCGGTGGAAACGGAACGGACGCTTCCACGCTTTTGTCACTAAATCGATCACACTGGAATGGCGTGAATGAGTCGCCGCTCAAAATAAACACGATATTATAATCAATCATCATCGAATGCTCTAGTGTCCTGCCAGTAGTGTCCTGCTGGCCTGGCAGGAGGCCGGATACATCCGGATACGCACAGCCACGCCTCCCAATATATGCCATCCACGTGCCGCGTTCCGTATCACTCACTTCCGGCAACGGGACCGAATCCACCAGGACCGAACGATTCAGCGGCTCCTGAAGCTTACTGCTAATGGGATGGGCGGTCTTATCGGTGACCGAGTGCGCCTCTAGTTCGGTAGTTGCGTGAAAGCCCTTTGGCAGATAATCCTCGCGTTATGGTTAAGCTGAAGTCGCTTTCCGACCGAAATCCAACCGTTCGATAAACGTTCGCTGGTGGGGCTGTCCCCATTTTTTGTTTCGTACACTTTATTCATTGCGATCAATCAATGCTCGTTTGCAGTTGGCAGTTAGACAGTGCGTCTAAAGCTACTACCGTTACGTGCGTTGAATTTCGTGAGATATCTCGCAACATCTTCCACTGCTAAGAAGAATGTTTTAGCGTACTTCTGTTTTGCAAGTAAGCCTCGTTTGCTCTAAAGTACGCGAAAGTTTCCATCCCCCCAATAATAGTTCGGTGCACTGTGCTGTATTCATTTACAAATCGACAACTTCAAATTGCCTCCAACTTGCCATTACTTCTAATAGCGAAGCTCACTTTTGACATCCGCAAAACAACTTCTTTACGACCTTCGGTTGGGACGCGCTCGATGCCCAATAATATCCGCATTCGCAATAAAAGCCGTCCAGAAATCGTTACATTCCTTCGGAAAAGTTTATTCTCCAGGAAGAAATGGAGAGTGAAGAAAAAAGTAGAAACTCACTCGGGGGGTTTGGAGGATCGAAGGAGATGTGTACCACCCCACCTCATCCCAACCTTTCATTCGCTTGATTTTCGAAGCACATTGCAACGATTTCGCTTGCCTCATCGATGCAGCCCGCTACATCACACCGCCGAATACTCACACCCATGCGCCCATCACGGGGAACAGCGGCCGGCTTGGGCTGAATGATTTATGAGCCTTTTGCTACACGAAATGTTGCTCGCCTTTCGTAGTGGGAGCGTTTTTTTTTTCTTTTTTGCTCAACTTACTTTTATTCGCTGCCTCATTCCTTAATGCCTGGATCTTTCACCTTCCCCAAGAGGACGAAAAAGTCAACAAAATCCCCCTTGTTGTAGGATACTTTCAGCAGCAGAAAAAGCGGAGTGTACGAGGCACTTTTTTTTTGCTGTTGCTCACGTGTTTACTTTTAGATGACACAAGCTGACGCGAAGCTTGTCTAGGATATTTATGAGCAAAAGTTTGGTTCATTTCGTCCAGCTTTGTGCAAGTTGCTGCCAGTACTGCTCCCGAGACGCCACACTCATGTCGAACAGCAGTGACGGTAAGAAAATTAGTGGAATAAAAAAAACAAAACAGCACTTGTTAAAAAGTTTCAGTTTCATGAGCTGAATGCTGTTAAGCAGCGCAGCAACAAAAAACCCTGATCACATCAGCTATTAATGTTTAGGCTTATGTCAATCAAACGACGAGAGTTTGGTCGGTTTTTTTAATATCGGGAAAACATTAGATGGGCCGTTTTAATCAAATTAGTTTTTTTTTAAATTAAACTGGTTTAGCAGGAGCCGTGCCACCAACACACATTTTACCGAGGATTTTTCAGAGAAGAGTAATTAAAATCATTTACAAAGCGAATAATCGGTTGGAACAGAAATACGACAGGTCCAAATATTCTTGAGCGGTAATTAGGCTTTGGACAACAAAATTACGCTACATCTTTACATTCAAAGGCTCAGCTCAGCTTACTGCATTTTAGATCGATAATATTAATATTTTTGCATGGTATAACAGCCATAACTACCAACAAACCTAGGGAATAATGACTGGGTAAACTTATCAATTTTGTTATGTAAATTAACTGGAAAAACGCTGCCAGAGATTTTCGAATGTTGGAAAAATATTTTTAATTAAAAATGTTTAACATTTTTCACAATTTAACAAATTTTCGTTCATTACACACAGATGGCAATAAAATCAATAACTAGAGCATTCAAAAAGTACATTTCAAAAAATAACTGAAGAAATTTTGTGATTAAGTTTTTAATTTCCAAGGCTCATATTAAGCATTATTAAATCATTAATGAATTGTGAATAAATACATTCAGAGAATATTACAAAATTTCAATAATGGTAATTGCAAAAACAGTAACATATTTTGCCTAGGATAATTTTCAAGAATACACGAAGACTCATAATTAAGACGAAAACAATATGCTTAACTTCCAGCAACCTCTTCATGCCATTTGAAGCTACTAAAAATTATTTGACTACTTTGCTGGTTACCTTATGTAACTTTTGCACCTTTTTTACCTTCCTCAAAAAATGAAGAGGTTTTAAAATAATTTTTATACCTGAATATTTGTTAAACTCAAAAACAAGCCCTTCCTAATCAATTCAGCCTATGAAAACAATAAACTTCATTTAAATTTTTCAAATTGGAGATCCACAACCGATTCACTCTCAACCTATTTCCCACAAGTTATTAAGAATGTTTAACCAGAATACATTCCCCATCATTAAAAGCTTCATTAACATACGAGCCGATTAGAAAGTTCCCAGGAGAGGGAGAAAAAAAGCGATCAAGTTTGTCATAATCATACATTAAGCAACGGTCGTGCTTTCTTTTCAAACTCTTCACCTTGCCAGAAGGAAAAGAGATCTGCTCTTCATCACCATCCCACCATCTGCTCGATCTCGGTATATTCAATCCGCCGAAACAGTAACATGTGCGTCAACTTCGTCATAAAAAAAATGATAGGCTCACCGTGTCATGGGAATTGAAAAACCAACTTTCAACGGCCTTACACCGGTCCCCGGCGCTTTCCTAGTTCCTTCAACAGTCCTGCGCCCTCGCCTTAAGTCTGTCCACGCGAAACTTGCACCGAATCTTCCACTCGGCAGCACAAGTATGTCGCTGTAGCTCATTAAAATCCATCCCCGAAAATTCCTGCTGCATCATTACCTTTTAACCCACACACACCGAGCACCCGGTACAAAGACTGTCGACGGAAAACTTTTCATCCGTGTTGGTCTCGTCATCAGACTTGCCATCGCACTGCCCCCGTGAAAACCAGCTGCCTTTAATGTATCATCCAAGTGTCCCGCTCGAGACTCGGCACTTCTGCACAAGGAACGGAAACTTTTGCTCAAACGATTTCCATGTTTCTGGTCCCGCAACAAATTGTCCTCGCGCGGATTCGTGCGTCCGTGGGCGCTCCGTTTTCACCGAGGCCAACTTTTACCTTTCAGCCAGCCCCCTCTCTCTCTGTTTCTCCCTACCACACAGGCACGGGAAAGGACACAATTTAGCCAGAACCTGTGTCGCCTTGCCTGTTCTACCGAAAGTTGACTTTCCTTCGCCGAGCGCATTAGTTTCGCGCGAAAGTTATTCAAATTGCCACTGTTGCGGCGGTTGCCGAGACAGTGGCCATGTCGTTCCGATGCTGGAACTTTTCAAAACTGTTCCATCCCCAGCAAACCTTTCCCCTCGGGCACCGAAACAAAGCACATTACGGCCGAGCGGGTAAAGAAATTGTTTCCACCGTCCAGAAACGGGCCAGATCCGATGTGCAGTTCGGCCAGAGAAATGTCGACCCGCCTTAATTGCCACGTATCAGTGCGACCTCTCCGATGAGGGGGAGAAAACACCATCAACCCAATCGTGAAACGCTGTGTGCGTTGCTTTCTGGTGTGGTGTGCACTCTGCAATGAGCAACGCGAACAACTTCCGCCGACAGGCGCATCGAGCTAGAAAAAATGTGTCAACGATGCCACAGTGCCTGCGGTCTAAGGATTATGATTGTGACAATTCCAATTCCTGTGGCGGTGCTACAAGTTTTTGCTAGCCAAATCAGGCAACAAAAAACCAGGAAATAAAGGCACATCATCTCTTGACGGTAGTTTTGGGGGCATGTTTTTAAATGCTTTTATGCTGTTTTGGGCTTTGTTGTGATGTTGCCAAATGTTTAGAGAGCCCATCCCAGATTGTGTATTTTTTCGCACGTTTTTTTGTGTGAACTGTCTTCAAAAAAATGCTTGACCTTTCTGCCGCTCATAGTCTTTCCAGCAAACAACATCCACACACAAACATACACAAAATGAATCCACCGCGAGCAATTAATGCAATTAATTTCCTTGTTGCTAGCCCGTCCCGAACGCAGGAAGCGCTCGGGATGCTGCAATCACCAGGATAGTGCTAACTAACGGAACTAGTTCCGGAACCTAGCAGCCCAAAAACGCAACCGTCCGCTCTTCCCACCGGGGGCAATTCCACCGCACGGAAAACTGCTCACCAATCGCCGGCCCTTTCCACCGGCAAAGACACGGTTGCCGTCCGGTTGCGGCAAGAAAAACGAACCCATTTTTGCCATTTTGCCGCCGTTAGCCCTCCGGCAGTGAAGTTCTACGGGGAAAATTTCTGCAAAATCGTTTCCGTTCCCTTGTGCAGTTTTGCTGTCCTCGTCCTCGAATGACTTTTGCTTTCCCTGAACGGTTTGCCCCCGCCTCGGTGGAGCCTCCAGCGCCTCAAATTAAGCTTCATTTGCGCGCACCACACTCCTGTACACCTGTTTTCTCGTGCTGGGGCACAAGAAGCTTTGCATCGCCTGAGCTGCTGCTGCTGACGTTCGAAAGATTAGCACCGAAATTGGATGCTGCGGTCTTTGGCCGAACGCTTTGGCCGCTCGGCTTTGCCCTACGATGCTGTGCCTTACGATCACCGGTGATTATTGAATATTGCAGGCAAATTTGCTGCCAAATTGATGCATTCCCTCCGGGCTTCGGGATAGCCGGTGCGATGCGGTCAGCATCGCGCCTCGGCACGGTGGCCCTTCTCCGGGGAGAGATTTCCAAGAAATTTTGTGACTGCCAACATCACAGCAAGAGCGAGAGGGTGTAATTATGGTTTATTATGCGGCGCTGGTGTGTCGATTGTTGTACTGCCCGGGAGTAGGTGGGCTCGTTACAAAAGTTACGAACGACGAAAGCGTCTGCAAACGAGCTGAGAAGATAATTAACTTAATAGGATGGAATGAATGCTACACCGTTTGGAAGTAACTTTAGCTTTCAGCTGCAAGATGTAAGGTTTGAGATGTGTTTGTTTAGTTTCGGTTTTGCGATTGGAGGTGACCATTAGAGTGACGCTCAACTTTAGATTACTTTTACATTGTTTGGTGTAGATAGTGATAGGTTCTAGTCGGAAGTTGGAACTATAACACAAGCGAAGAATAGATCGAGATTTTCTTATGTCTGTACTAACTGAAATCTGATTTGATATTCCCAGAGCCTTTGAAATGAACTACATAAAAGGATGTTTGCTCTTTTAAGTTATCAAACAGATATATCAAGTTAGCATTCATCGACCGGAAGTTATTTTACGTTTACAATAGGGTAATTAAGGGATTTCAAAATACCATATTTCTAGTAAAATCAAATCAAACGCATCTAAAAACTTCAATATCTCTAATAGAATTTTGTTATAAAATTCTTTACGAGTACACAAAGAATCGCTGGAGCTCTCATTTTCATATTTTTAGGCCAATAATTTCAATCGCAAAGAGTTACAAATCTCCGAAAAACTTTGTTGCAAAAATATGAAAAAATGGTTCCAACGATAATTTTTAGACGTCGCTATTGATTTCTAATTGAACCAGATTCGACTCTTTGATATCCAGAAATCCTCACATCACTTGATCGCTTGAGTTATAATAAAAAATCTTTTAATCCATATATAACAGAATAGATAGTGTACCTCAAAACGAGTTTAATGTTTAAATTTGCCAAAAAAAAACACATGTTGAATCTTGCTTATGAATAGTGGAAAAATTGATAAATTTCCCAGAATCTTCTATGAAGTAGAATTATGTCTATACTAGACTAAGGTAGCAGTAGAGCCATCTGCTATACCTCTTGTGAATACCCACAATAATGCACACATTCTGTTTCATCCGAAAACACAATTCCGAACTCAAAAATCAACAACTCAACTCAACCTACAAAGCCGCCCGTAGCTCATTGCCAACCATTTCACAGCTCAGCACGGTACGGAGGCTTTTTTGGAACGAACCGTTCGCATACTTTATGACATTGCGCTTCACATGACCGCGGGCGATAATATCCACCGCCGTCCGATGGGGTAGCCATCCTCACGCTCCAGCTCAAGGACACTCAAGATAATCGTCGCACCGTGTCCAAACGAACGCAACAAAACCCACACCGAGCAATTGGGCAAGTGCAGTGTTCAACAAGCACGCCCGCACGTCCCATCAGCAGTTGTGTTGTCCCCAAACAGCCCAACTTCCCGCCCCGTACGAGTGGGGAACACGCGTACGTAGGAAGAAATTAATAATCACGCACCAGAGCACGGCGCAAACTTACATTCTTCCGGTTCCGCTGACGATGCGCCGGCCGTTTGGTCGTCCTGTACCGGTAGGGGCGGAATTTCGGCACTGTCCCCGATGCAGACGGCCAATGCCACGAACAGCAGCAGTGCGACGGCGTTGGAATTCATATTTTTCACTGATCGCTGGAACTACCTGTTTTTTACTCTCTCTTTCACTCTTACGCTTCTGGTAGCACTTCTGGAAGTGTAGCGGGGAAAATGTGAGATGTGGGGAGGGATTGAAAAAAATGGCGGACACTACCGAAAGCCGAGCCAACTATGCTAACAATGTTTAACAGCACGCGCGTGAAGTGGAGGGATCTGTCACTCGATCTCGCATATAGCACTTCACTCCGCAACCCGCGATACAAGGGCTCGATAATGTCACTAGCGCGTTCGGAGAGCACGCCGTTCGCTGTACTTTTCCGAAGAGGAAATAGGAAGGGAGAGAGAGAGAGAGAGAAGGATGAAGATGGATAGAGATGAAGGGAAGCAATGAAGCGCCTAGGTTTCGAATAATAGTAGTACAACACAAAAGCAATGGCCGTACGCTGCTAGAGCGTACCGTACCAAATTCTGCCACGAGGCGTGTGTTTTCCGTAGTTGTTATAACGATGCTCGTTCGGCTGCTTCACTGCTCACAGAACGTACCGCAAGAAGATATGGCGAACGGGATACGCGAAAATGTTTGCACAAAGTTTTGTCTCCTACTTTTCTAAGGATTTTGCACGCTCTACCTAAAGGGGATGTACCTTTTATGTATTTTTTGCCTCACTTTGTTGGTAGGTACGAACTATTTCCACTTATAATCCATCTCTCTCCCTCTATCTCCTTCTATTTCCCTCAATTTCCATTTGTTTTTCCTTCTTTAAAAGTTAACTTTGGCACCACATCCACGACTCACGAGGTTTTTTAAAGCACACAAAAACTCCCTTAGTGTTTATTTTTGACGCACTTCACTCCAACTGCAACAACTGCAGTACGTACAATATTTGGACACGGTTTTGTGTTGCACCAACAGACCACACCCACAAGCACCCGTTTGTTTGGGAGCGGGTGTGGCTTCAGGGCCAGCCAGCCGTTAACCTACGCAGTCAGTGGCGCTACAACGCAGCCAGTTTCGATTCGAATTCGGTGAAACAAACTCGCACGCGTATGCCCTTGGCGAAACAGACCGGTGACACACGCGGGTTGAGGGTGTTTAAACGTTCAGCGAGACCGTTCGACGAGCGACTGACTGGTGGTGATGAGTAATCAATTGCTTTTATATAGACTTCAACCGGGTGCTTGATGCCCGGTCGGTGCCTTCAGCCTGGGCTTGGTTTGTTCATTTAACCATATTTAAGATTCAACACAACTTCCCTTCCACAACAGCGCTCCCGCTCTCCGCCAGTTGAGTTAAATTGAATGACACCCTAAACCCCCGCGATCCCCAACACTCACACACACACACGCATACAAGCACAGTAAACCGTCGGCTGAACACTTCAAAAATGACCGATCTGTCTCGTGGCAGTCGCTAAAAGATGCAGGCGGTTGAACAACACTAGCGCACACACTTTTCAAAACATTAGCATGATGTTTAGCTTCTTTTTTTTCAATCGCTATCAACAGCGCAGTTCGCTTTCACTAGCAAACACAGTAATCTTGCTCAAGGAGAAAGAGGGGCCAAAAGCTTTTTAAAAATAGTTATATCAAATGTTGACGACCAAAGCAATATAAAAAAATGAAAATAAATTTTTGAAATGTTAAATGGACATCCATGAATAACATCAGTGCTGCAAAATTTCATTAGCTTTACGTGACGATCACCACCGAAAATAATGAACACATCCGAAGTAGCTTGATGTTCATTGTTAACACTCAATGAAAGTGCTTGTCATGACATGGCATGACACATCGAACGAGATGCGAGCTCACGTGCCCAACTGTGATGATCAGCGGTGTGACTCAATCAATTGGTGGACCTATCACATGCTTGGTGACATTTTTTTGTGGCACCCAATTCATGGTCACTCACTTCGTGATGAAATTTTCTGTCGGTGATGATCACGGCATTCTTTGAACATACTTTTTGAGTGGTCTCAAGCAACAATATAAGCATACTTTCTCGCTTTGTCAGCTTTGATGGTCTACTGGATAGAACGATAAAGCTGTTGAGCAAAAAAGCATGCTCATTTTGTGTTTGCAAACACTCGCATGCACCGCATATCTCCCGTGACTATCGTGATTATCACCGACACAAAATGTCGCGACCATCTAACTGACAAAAAGTTGGTTGGACAAATTGGCACCAAGCGTGTGATGGTCGCAACTGTTTGAGTCTCACCTCTGATCATCACCGTAGAGCACGTGACGCTGACATTACTTTGTTTCTGTCGGAGTTTGTCATGACATTTTGCAGAACTGATCACAGTTTACAAAAAAAGTCATGATAAAGTGACTGAGCATGCGTTGGTTGCTAAAATGTCATCAAGCATATATTGGTTACCCCAGCTGTTCGAGCATCACCTCTAATTACCACAATAGAGTACACGAAGCTGACATGAGTTTTGTTTCAGTCAGAATTTTAATGACAATTACAGTGACAGTTTGCAGCATCAAACAACGTATTACCAATATAAATTATGCTGGTAAATAGGTATATTGCATCTTTTATTTGTTGTGTATTTCGATGTTACTTGCTCATTTTACGTGCATTACATACGGTGCACAAATTAAATCTATATATTTATATTTTTAAGGCTTTTATGGTAAGCAAAACTTATTTTATTTTGTGTTTAAATTGTCAGTGCAATGCGACTTTACCTCTTAATATCAATTCATCGTAATAGACAGACCAATTCAAATAAATCTGTATAAATTGTTCTGAACTTTGTCGTGCCTGAGGCTAATATCATATGGAAAAACTATCAATTTGTTTTTAAAAAAATTAAATTCAGGTAAAATATACCGTTCGATAAATTCCCATCAACAGGTTCCCTATAAGCCCCCATATCCCTTCGTAATGCAAAAAAAAACACTCACTAACACCGACGACACACTATCTTTCTCTCATAATCTAACACCCGTCACAACCCACAACCCCTTTTTGCACCCTCATCGAGTGTACAGCGAGATGCGTCGGGTAAAAATTAAGCAAAGTGCAGAGGCAAACCAGTTAGCGAATAAAAAAGTAATAAGTTCAACGGGTTAGTGTGTGTGTGTGTGTGTTTTTTTTTCCTGTGTTGTTTGCCCCGCTACTTGCCAGTGGGTCAAACCGTGACGGCGGGGGTTTGGCTATAAAATGAAGTGCTGATGAGCATTTCGTCGCTACGTAGTGAAGTCATTAGTGTGATGGATGAGCAAGACACACACTGACAAGGGGGTGCGTTTGAGTTGATATTATTTTTTTTTTACTTTTTCTATTACTGCTGTACGAGTTGTGCTGCATCTGTGAAAGGTGCATCTCGATGAAAAATGGGTAAAAGAGAAGGGACAAAAACAGCGAGAGAGAGAGAGAGAGAGAGAGAGAGAGAGAGAGAAAGAGAGGTGGTACGGTTCGTGCAACCACTACAAAACAGATCAAGTAATGGATAATTAAGCGGTTTGCTAGTTAGCAGGTCGTTAAACGTGAAGCCCTTCAGTTTGGTTGGGTATTAAATTTTAAACGCAAGTTTCTGTGTCTTTACCAGAGCCAGGATTGTAATTTTGATTTTGCGTTTTGTCTTTAATCCCGTAAAGTAACTAATGGTTAGTGCATCAGAAAGATTTAAAATTAAGCAGAAATTCGTCTGCCTGGTATATTAAAGCAGTGTTGTCATTTAAACATTTATTTAATCGTTAAGAGATTGATTCACAAACTGATTTGAAATTGCCAATGTGACAATGTGAATGTGTACAAAATAAGAAAAAATAAAATAAAAACATTCACAAATTCAATCTAAATACATAACACTCAAACCAGAAACATAAGCTTTACAATGTATTTTAATTCATATTGCGCACAACTCATTGTCCATATTGTACCCCATTTCAACGATGGTAAAAACATACATACATCATCCGTACGATGTAAAAACAACAGCTGCAACAATAAACGACACTTCCGTTTTGCGTTCGATTCCAAGCAGTGCCATTAGTTGTTCACCGGAAACGAGGCACACCATTTACAGTGGAAAACTCCATTCGAAGTGCACTCGCTCCCAATTCCCTGCGGGAAATGAGACTTTGTCACACTTGGCCAGTTTTGTGCCTCGTAGCGCCCCACGAATGTGACTAAAAGCCCCATCAACCGAACAGTAATCGCGTGTAAATAAATAATGTTACATACATAAATGAAACGGTCCAGCTTCAGGATTTAATAAAGCGCATTCTCGCACCCCCAAACTGCTTGCGCTCTGCTAGTGGAAATGCAGTGGATTTTTACACATTATCCGACTAGCCAGTCGACGCATGCTCTTACTTTGACCCGCTAGTTCTCGCACTAATAAATAAGAGCTTTTCATAAAGCACAGGCACCAAAGTGACACTACCATCCGAGAGGGTTATGCTTTCTAGTCAGTGGTGAGTTTAATTATTTGTTCGCTTGTTGATTTTATTACTTTCTGGCAGTTGTGTTTAAGCTGGGAGGTACGCCACATAATTCAAGTGGCATTAGAAACAAACATTCAACCCCCAACAATGTCGTTGCAGTGTGTGCATTGTACATAATGCATAGCTCGAGAGGGGTTAGAATTAAATCCAGTTTAGATGTTATTAAATTCTCAAGCACATTAACCCGACCAGTGCAACATGCAGCACACATTTATTGCACTTTTTTCCTACAACAACAGCAACCATCCACCCCCGTGGTGTCAATTGTTTGCAATCGTTAGCGCATTATTTAATTGCTGCGAATGAGTGTCACTTCCCTTCCCTTTCGGAGAGAGGGGAGAAAGGAGTGTAATCGCGAGCATAAATAAATTATTTCAAACGATTCCCGCGGATTACGTGAGCGGGCAGCGCGAAAACGGGGCTTCAATTTGCATAAGCATAATTTGTTGGTGTTGCTGCACCTACAGTGGTCGTCCCTGTCGCGCTTCTGGCAGGTCGGTTTTTGTCGTTGTGTCTCAACAAAAAAAAAGACTCAGAAATAGTGCTCATTAAAGCATGCTCCCTCTCGTTTTGTTTCGGTTCGTTGGTCGCTGGCACTTGTGGTAGGATGTGATATGTTCAAACCATTACTTTAGTGTTGTTCCACGATGCAGTGGTGCAGCCGTTTGAGCATTTGTGTGGCCAGCTAATGTATGGGTAGAGGTATGTTTGCTTCTTGCAGCTTTCGGATCGGGAGGCGGTAAAATGGGTGATCAAAAAAAAAAAGAAGGGAACTTCTACTAAAGTAGCAGCAACAAAGTTGTGTGCTGTTTTGTGTTTTCTTCACTTTTCCATCGTTATTTGCAGTCTTCTGCCGCAGTTGCTGCATTGCACTTTCCGCAAGGACGTTCCGAATTACTACGGACGCTGGCAGAAGGTGTATTTACGTATGTGTGTTTGTATTTGTTTGTTCAGTAACCTCTCGTTGTGCGAAAGCTCCTCGCAAGGCATTTGGTCGGTGGTTTGTTTGTTTGGTAGACTTTTTTTTTGCCCTTCGCTTGTACGTATTTCAATTAACCAAGATTATGTTCTGGGTTTGGTCAGCTTCGCCACTAAACTCATCCTGCAGGCAGTAGCGGCAAAGAACTGTACACCAATTAAAACCAATCTCGTGTACAGTGTCAAGGCACTGGTGCGGCTAAAACGTGTGTTGATTTCTTTCCATAGGTAAAAGTGTTTTTTTTTCTCTTTTCTTTGATTTAAAACGAGAAAATTCATCTCAAACTGCGGCTTTCAACTGAAAGCTTTAACTTGTTTTTTCCTCTTTCATAAGCTCCTATATCCTTTTTCCACCCATCCTTCAGTGTGTGTATCCTAAGCTGGCAGATTTATTGACATCGCCACTGAACGTTGCAAACCACCGTGTCAAGAAATAACAAAACTGCCTCGTGAACAAAACCTTTAGCCGCGATAATTTCATTTCATCACCCTTGTAAACAGCCCTGACCGCTCCCTGACCCTAAACCCCACTTGCGCCTTACAAGCAATTGCAAGCAAAATTGTTTCCCTCGGAGCAAAATAAAACGGAAAAAACGGTTCGCCTAGCTACAAATCTATTGCTTTTAAGCCAAAAAAAGAACATGTGTAATTGCTTTAAAAAAAGGTACCAAAGCGATGCCCATTGGTCTTGAATGGACAAGAGCATGGAACAGAAATGCAGCCTTCTTCAATGTATCTTCGGGGCAAGAACAATGTTTTGCACCCGGCTACACATCACTTCAATAGATAAGTGGTTTCATTTTTCACTCGAAACGGGGGGAGCTTTTTTGGCAGCTTTTGAGACACAAATAGAAAAGAAAGTGTTTGTTACAAATTTAATTTGCACTCGCTTTTTGCTGACCGGGAAACGGAAATGAAATCACTTTTAATTGATCGGTTTTAAATGGAGGTTTTCGGTCAGTTTAAGATCATTACTCACATGCTTTTTACTAAATAATCTCGTAACAATCCTAAGGATTATTTGGTTTTCATTGATTGTGGGATGATCTCACAATTACGTTACAAATTTATTGAGAGCGATATTTCAAAAAGAAATTTTTAATATAGTTTTGGCGTAAACACACCAAAACCATCATCGAAAACATCTGAATCAACGGTTTTGCAAAATTATAAGCTATATAACATGCCAATCAAACAGTCTCACTCTAGAGCTATAGACCATTTACGTTGTAATTCCAATACCTAAAATAATCCAAAATGTCTCCAAGTACATCTTTTGCCCATCTTGTACATCCTTCAGCACAACGATCTCTCCCATTGCTTCGTTTTACTTACATCCTTACAAAAACAGTGCCTCCCAAATAGCTCATCAAAATAAGCAAACACCAGTGACGTTATTGGGAGCGATGAAAGGCTCGCACAAAAACACACAAACAACCGACTCTGGGCCAAACGGCAACTGAAACGATCTCGCGAGCGAACCAAACAAGTGGTGCATTAAAGGCATTTCCACCTTCTGCGGGTTGAGACAGGAGCGGACACTTTTCTGTAGGAAAATTTTCCACTAGATTAGCTGCGAGATTGCCAAAAGCCGACAAAAGCGCTCCAACCCTGGGTGGCTTCCTTCCAAATCGGCAAGATATTGTCTTCTTTTTTTTTGTTCCCATTTTCTCTATACCTTCCAATCTGCAAAGGAGTAGCTAGTTTCACAGAGCGCTTTTTTTCCAGCAACATAGTAGCAGGAGTAGTTCTAGTTTGAATTGAATTCACCCCACAGTCGCTGGAACAGTCGCTTCATCGATGGAGCTTTCCACTCACTTAACATTGCCAAACGCTTCGAAATAATAATCCGTTCGCTTCTCCAGCGCCTCCGGCGGGCGCCCAAGACAGTTACATTTATCTCCGTCTCATTTCAGGGCTGGGATGATTTTCAGTCGATTATCGATTTTTGATTTTACGATTATTTTTATTACGACCGCTAGGCAAAGGCACACAGGGCGAACAGGGAACGGTGGTTGTTCGCATTGCTGTGAACTTTTTTTTTTATCCTCATATTATCTTTTATACCTTCATTCCCCGGGTGCTTTTCCCCGTTTTCGATCGATCCGTCGTGAGCCGTGTGCTTTGGGGTGGATCAATTTTGCATCAAAGAATCTCATCCTTCCCGCACGGCACCGACCAGAAACGCTACCTGGGTGAAAAAGTTTTTCACCTTTTATTACTTACCGGGCGCCTGCCTGCGAGTGTGCGTTTGTGTATGGGAGGATGGTTAAGGGGTGAACGAGAGATGGGATGGTGCTATGTACTGAGGTGTGTCGTGCTTTGATGTTCGCTTTTATGCGCTTCCTTGTAGCTTTGTCTATGCGTAGGAAGGCGAAAAGATGTAAAAAATGGAATGATTTAGGTATAGGCAAGGTCTATGTGAGTTTTATACTATTTTTTTCAGTTTTTGTAAGATAGCTTGACGATACGAAGGTACTTAGCAATCTACACTTGATTAGTATTATAAAATCATAAGATAATAAAGTGAATAAAACAAACAGTTTTGACACTTTACTCAACTACTCAAATTAGTACACTATGCATGAACATCATAGCTCAAGCATATCAGACAGTAATAAATTACAAATTTAATTAGTATTCGACATATCTACATTTGAGGTAGAAGCAGCTGGATGATGCAAAAATGCTCAGAAAATGAGGGAAAATGAAACCCCAAAGACGAAATAGATTAGAGAAAGAATGAAAATATCACTTGATGTCTTTAGTTCATTTGTATTTTACTATTTTAAACGCTTTATCCCTTTATCTGTTAGGAAAAATAAATCACGATTCTTAAACAACTGTACTCAGACTTTGCTCTTCGACCGACATTTGAATGTGGACAATTTTAAATAGGAAATAATGATAAATTTTTCATAATTATTCTAATGCCATTAGAGACACATCAATGCTCGTTACAAGATAACAATCAAAAGCAATAAATCAAATAAACAATTTAAATAATTTATTTAAAATGTACGAACTTTAAAGAAAAAAAAACCTGCAACCAGTTTTGCTTGCCCCATAACACCGCAACCTTGTACAAGAAACTTCAGTTATTCTACAAAAAGATGTAAAAAAAGGCATTTTCTCGATTACCTCCAGTTTTGTAAGCTTTCATTTTTGTTTTCTTTTTAATTTTACTGTTGTAAAAAGTTCTATCGTGCAATAAACCATAAACATGCTTCAGCGCCCACGTGTTTCGAAATAACGCAAGTAGTTGATGGATTATAATGGATGCGCATAGATGTAACGCTAGCTACACACAAGTCAAGTTGATCCGTTTAACACAATGTATGCCTTGGTAAGTTCAATTTTTCCCCCACACTAGCATACCACGAGCTTGAGGCTTAATTCATTTCAATCACACACCAACCCTCTGCCGTACGGCCACTCAGAACGTAAGAAGAAGCTACAGCGATCAATATAAATACAATTTCCCAAAGCACCGGCTGGACCCCTTTCGCTTCACTTTCACACAGCTTTTATCTCTGGGCTGGATTAATTTAAAACTCTTCAATCCTTTCCTCTGTACCGCTCTGCCATCTTACCACATCACCACCAACCTTCAACCATTCGTGTCACGTAAATGAGAGTTTCCTCCTGGGAGAATTAGGCACATACCCTTTCCCCATAACGCTTGCTCCTTGATGGCTTCAAATGGAGCCCAAAACCTCCGTCCAAACAGTGCCAGTGCCCCAGCACTGACCATTAACTTTCGGTTTTCTGTTGGAAAGAGTTGAACCCCACAAATTCCAAAACCATCCTGGGAAATCTTCTGTATTATCAGCACCATATTGTATACTGCCCCTTAAAAAGCAGTCCCCTCTAAAACACATACACACACACACACTGACGTTCACCCATAAATGCCGTTGATGGTAGTGGTTGGAAAATCAAATCGAACCAAAAACGAGGCCCAAACTGTGCATGGAATCGTCACTTTCCACGACCCAGGAAGTTGTCTCAGGACAGTCTCGCCGGACTTCACACCAAGAGCCGCAGATCTCCAACACAAACACACACACACACACACACACACACACACACACACACACACACACACACACACACACACACACACACCGGACCAGATGTTGACTGTTGAAGTTTTCACTTCTCTCTTCTCTCGAGGCTCAAATCAAATTATTCACTTCCAATCCGGCACACTGGGCCCTCCGAAAAGGGAAGCCGGAAACCTGGCCATTCAATTCGGGACCGGGTCTGGGACCGGCATTTGCTTTACTCCTTACCAGCGCTCTGTTACTAGTTGTTGTATCCGGGACCTTCGGCTTTCGGTACCTTGGAGCAGGCACCATCCAAAACGCGCGGGAATCCAACAGAAGGCCCCCGCGGACAGCAAAAAATCATCCAGATATCCGTTTATCGATCGTGGCCGGGCCACACTGCAGTCCTCTTTTCACAAAACTTCACATTCGCACTAAACACTGTCCCCTTTTGTGGATGAAAAGAACGGAACCAAACGCCGAACGATGCCGCTACATCATCTTTTGCGCAACGGCGAGTCGGTCTCGTCCTACGAGATTTGGGTTTCAGCTTTGGTTTCGTTCGTGTTCGCTCTACTCCAGTCGCCCATCCAGCCGCGTCACGTCGCACCCAAAGCCAATCAAACGGGTGCGGGTTATTTTTGGGACCGAACTGATTAGAATACGATATTTAGGGGCTCCGAGGATGGTTCACGAGATTTTAACCGGTACCGGGGTTTTTTCATTCCAACCGTTTTATTTTTCCTGTCCGCTGCTGCCGCCCAACTCCGATCCCTGGTCAAGGTTGAAGTGGCTTCAACCTGCACCAGGCCCAACCTCGCAGACCTTTCCGCAGACTCCTTTTAGGGTGTTTCTCTTGGAACCTTGGATTATATGAAATCCTAACCCCCAAAAAACCCGTCTCAAGAGGTTGATAGCTCTTGCTCATCTAGGTAAGTGAAATAATGGAGACAGAGAGGAAAAAAGGGACACATTTTATAAATAGCTACCAAGAGGGATCCTTTTTTTGGTGCTTTAGCTGGCTCGGATGCAATGTTCACTACTGCTTCCCCAGGACGACCCCTTGCCTGTCCCTTTTGTGAACGATAACTGGTAGTGATTTTGCACTTCCGATTCCAGTTAATTGGGATAGTTAATCCGCAAATATTCGATGAACTATCTCGGGGGTGGGGCTGGAACCGATACTTAATGCCGGCTGATACTTAATTTCCGGTGGGAGGGTTAAGCCTATCCTAAGCTCGAGCTGCGGTAAACACGGATTCAACTTCCAGCCACCCCGGTCACAAACCGCTCACAGTCATCCTTTTAAAACTATAATTTAATATCCATCGAGAAGGAACGGGAGAGAAAAGAAGATTAAAAGAGAGAGAGAGAGAGAGAGAGAGAGAGAGAGAGAGTGCGAGAGGGATAGAGAAACATCCGATAAACAATCTGCCGCTGAACATAATTTAATACTGCCTCTTTGGCAGCGTTGATTCGGCCTAAACCGGTGTACATAATCACGCACGCGGAGATAGAGCATGTTGTATGTACAACTAGGCTTTGATGGTTAGAGGGCAGCATTTCGCAAGGCCGCAGTATTTACATTCGATTATGGATGGGAAAATTGCAAACGATGGCGCATAATGTGGAAAACTGCTGCTGTTTGCATACAATAATATAACTCTTGCGCAATAGGCTGGCTGGCTGGATGGAAGCGTATCCGCTCGAGGGGGCACATTTTGCAAAGCGCACCAGCGCACAGTCGGATAACTTTAAACAGCGTGGCATCGGAATAGCATCGATTATCTCGTGCATATTTTAATGCGTCCTACATCATAACATTCAAAATTCTCGACGAATAGATACTACTGACATTTGTTCTGGATGGAAAAAGAGAGAAATTAGATACTTTGTCTTTCGGTATTGATTACCTCCTATATTCAACAAGGTGGGAAATGGCACGATTTTCCCTTTAACATTAGCAAGAGCAATTTCTACGCTGAATCCAGTTCCATGAACTACTACAGGTCGGTTCCTCGAGTGAACTTTGTCAAATCTTCATTTCACAGCTAAGGAGTCCAAAGTAACATACAAAGTCCTCAACAACCATATATCCCTATCTACCAATCTCCATAGCAATTGGTTTTTTTTTATGTTTGAAGTAAGAAAAGGTCCAGGCATAGATCTTGAATCGGTATAAAGTAGGGATGACTTCCGGGGAAGCAGTGGCTAGTTGATGACTATGACCAACGTCACTTGCCAGGAGAATATCGATGGAAAACTCTCAGGGTGTTTTGCTGCCGTAAAAGGTCTGCGCCATGGGGACGGGCTTGCCTGTTATCCTAACCTGACGCAAGAGATGGCCATCCGTGACTCGAGGGTGGAGACTACGGGAACCATCTTCTATAAGTTAACCCAGATCCTGACATACGCTTATGATATAGACATAATCGGTTTGCGGCTCTTCTGTGTAGCAGAAGCCTACCAAGGGATCGAGCATGCAGCAGAGAACCTCAGATTGCAGATTAACCAGGCACCAAAGACAAAACTGATGCTGGCAACATCGGCGGCCCTACCAACACCAAGTCCCAACTTGCGTAAACATGACGTACAGATAGTTGAATAGTTGCGTTGCGCAAGGATGTTGGAGTCAACCGGTCATTCTACAGACTGAGAAAGCAGTTCACCTCAAAGAACCTGTCGCGACGGACGAACCTGGGACTTTATAGTACCTATCAAGCTTGCTAGGCTCCAGTGTCTTGGCCATGTTATTCGCATCGATCAGTTACATTAGCAACATGGGTTCGAGTTCAGATCCAAAACGGGTATGGGTTGGAGGATCAGTTCCACAAAGAGTTATGATTTAAAATCAGTTTCTCTTGATATTCAACATGACTAGTCCGCAGACCTTTAACCGAACTTTATTCATAATCTAATCAAATGCGAAAAAATGATAATGATATCGGAATAATCAATCTAAAATATTTGCATTTTTATTTTATGTTAGAAATCATTAGCCGGTCTCATGTTACAGTCGTCAACTCGTACGACTTAACAACATGCCCGTCATGGGTTCAAGCCCCAAATAGACCGTGCCGCCATACGTAGGACTGACTATCCTGCTATGGGGGGAAATCAATAAGTCACTGAAAGCCAACCCCACAAGTGTGTTGGCAGGCCTTGACCGGCATCGGTTGTTGAGCCAAAGAAGAAGAAGTTAGAAATCATTTGGTTTTGGAAAACTAGTTACTGAACGCATTGTTACATTATGTTTTTTTCAAGACAACTTATAATCAAGATTATTATTTTCAAGAATGTAGATTGACAATATTCAATCCGTAATTTTACAACTATCATTGTGTCGAAACGGAAAGACTTGAGTCTGCTGACTTCGAGCAATCAACCACCATATCAAAACAAGGCCCATTTCGTATATCCTTTCGCATATTGCACCATCAAGATGGCCAATTACTTGCCTTGCCAGCACGAGCATGATAACTTTATGTATGTATTCCTTCCGTCTCAAATATCCATCATATCATCTGCTCAAAGCAAAACAATGAACAATGAGAGCCTGCGCCTGCCACAGCACAGCCCAGCGCAAATAAATATGTGACCGAGAACGAAAGAAATCGGTACGCTGTTTGTTCACCCGAAGCGCAAAAAAAGCAAGGAACAACCAAAGCGGAAACGTTTGTCCCGTACGTCGTTTCCGTTGCGGCCCTATTCCCTACCCCGCCGAGTTCTATCAAACCCCATCGCAAACTGTAAACGTTCAATGATGCGTAAAGAAATATGCGCACAATTTTATGCATCCTAAAGCATATTTTTCTTGTCTATCCACTCTCTCCCGTCCCAGAAGGTCCCCCGACAGTCTCGCAGCGAGTCAAATATCAAAATTCACTTCACTCCCTTCACGGGTAGCGATCTAGAGCGAAGAGAAAACGGAGGAGGGGGATGTGGTGTGGTACAGAGCATTTGGCAGGATCGATGAAATATATGCACTATCACAAAACGATCCCTCGCTGCTTGTTGTTTGGTTTGAAAATGCGACCCCACACACAGGAGGCTCCATGGAGGAAGCTGTGAGCGTGGGAAAAGCGGACGGCTAGCGAAGTCGGGCTTCTTGGATTGTTCTCCCAGGCGCCTCAGGTTGCCCCAAGATCCACCGAAATCGTCATCATTCTTTTCGGTTGGGTTGAATTTATGAATTTCAATCTCGAGAAACGAAGCGTTTTCCTTCGAATCCTAGATAAGGCCAGCCACTCCTTGGAGATGACAGGCTTTTTGTGTGTGTGTGTGTGTGTGTGTGTTAGCTACACACAAGCACACAAACACATGAGCTTTTGAGCGTTTGATACTGGATGGTACTATTCCCCGCCACTAGCTGTCCTAGCTGCCTGTCGAACATTCACACCCGTCCACACTGTCCCTCCTGCATCCTCCTTTCGACAAGGGCATCCTTTTACCTTTGCGATATTCTGCAAATCCTACCAGACGAGCCAAAGGGCGTTTGTTTGTCTGTGAGCTTACGCGCACCGTCCGTGGTGCGGAGTAGTTCGATCCTGCACAGGACGATAAAACGCACGATGATTTATGATGACGCCGGCAGCAAACGGCATACTACTGCCGGAAGTGTTGCGAGTGCTTGTGTGCCTGGTATATCTGGTCTGTGAGTGATATGGAAGCGAATTCGAAGGCTAAAATCAGGAAGCTTGCACACCGACGTTCTTACACGGACAGTCCACAGTGCGGGCTGTAGTAGTCGGTAGACCAATTTAGAAGGTAATCTCCCCCCCCCCAATCGAATCGTGGTGATGAGCCTGGTCGTTCGTTTCTTTAAGATACACTCGGCCACACTCGGAAGGAAGTGTGAGATGAGAAATTTATCAAAGTTCGATGAGAGCTATCCGGCGTCGGCTTCCAGGATGGAGGCAATCGTGCAAACCTGGGTAGTTGTCATTTGGTTGGTAGCTAGTTCAAAAATGCCTCTGAATCGCAAATTGGAAATTCAGCACGACCTAAGCTCACAGCTTTTGACACATAACGTAGAACAAATTACAACCCGAGAAGCTTCGGTGGAATCCCAATGTGTCTCCCATTCCACTCACATACATTTCATTACGCGGTCGGCTGAACTTTGGTTTATTGGAATGACATTTCAATTAAAATGTTCCCGTTAGCGTTAAAAACCGTCAACCCGCGTTCTGGACGATTTGTTTTGTCAAATGGCAAAACAAAACAAAAGCTCAAACGATTAGCAAATGGGAATACGGTGTGGGTTGAAGAATGGAATTTAGGTATTTTCTTGTTTGGGGGTTAACGATTGAAAATAATACGTTTTGAATTGGAGGCTACACTCTAAGCACTATTTAATTTAACGAATTAAAGAATCCATGTTACTTGTCAGTACTTTAAACACATTGCCATGGTAGCTCTAGCATCGTGACACTGGCCAAAAAAAGGTTGTATTGTTTGATAAAAGACAGCCCCTCTATATCATATTTTGTACAAATGAAATGAACATGAGTCACTTTGACATTTATGCATGAGAAAGAGTATTTGTGTATATCAGGAGCACAATGAACTACCAAAAAGGGATCGTTTAGGGACGAATTAAAACAAACAATTCTGATATCGTCAATGAAGTCTCGGTTCTTTTAAAAATAGGCACTTAATTTCAACGGCAAAGCTGCTTTTACAAATCAAACGTTTGGACAAATAAAAAAATATAATTTTAATTTTATCTTCAGACCTATTTTTTAGCATCTTAATGTAATGATAGCAGCTTGTATGTGTTTTGCTACTTTAAGATATTTTAAGGATTTCATTGGTCTTAAGGCATCTTTCGATCACAAAAGTTCACAGAAACCTACTTTGACCGATAACAAGGTTAGATTAGCTCGTTTCAACATATTTCTCCGACTTAAAAGCCTTCTTCTTCTTCTTCTTCTTATTATTACTATTATTATTATTATTATTATTATTATTATTATTATTATTATTATTATTATTATTATTATTATTATTATTATTATTATTATTATTATTATTATTATTATTATTATTATTATTATTATTATTATTATTATTATTATTATTATTATTATTATTATTCTTCTTCTTCTTCTTCTTCTTTTCCTTCTTCTTCTTCCTTTTCTTCTTCTCCTTCTGCTTCTTTTTAGTCTTCTTCTTATTTTTCTTACCGGCGCAACAACAGGTGTCGTTCAAGGCCTCTACCACTTATGGACTGGACTATCAGTGACTTTCTGATTAACCATATCACGATAATCAGTCCTACCGTATAGAAGCACGGTCCATTCGGGGCTTGAATCCGTGACGGGCATGTTGTTCAATCACACAAGTTGACGACAGTATCACGAAACCGGCCAAATGCCTTCACTTCTGGTAAATTTTGTATTAAACTTCATGGTTTTAGTTGGCTATAGTTAGGTTTCTTTGGTTGGTGTAACTTCGTAGTAGTCTGATACTAAAATACTGTTGAGCTATCTTGGTAATAGCTCGAATAAGTCACCATAAACCCCTTGAATGATGAAACACCAATACACAAACTTTTACCAGGCGTAACAACATTCAAAAAATACGTGCCAATATTTCGAAAACTACATTTCGTGCAAATAGTTATCGCGATGAATCAACGCGGGTTGGATTGTGGTGGCTGCGAGCGGCATATTACTGTGAATGACATGATGCTGTGCAATAAGTGCATTAAGTTGGTAAGTACCTTTATAAGCAGTGTGCATTAAAGCTTTTATAAACATTGTTGAGTTTCTAGGCAAAATTTACTTAAAACCTTTGCCATTTTCGAACCATATGAACTCTTCAATACTGCTCAAGAGGTCCCAGCGACGAGTCATTCTACTGTTTTCTTTTTTCCATTAAAACATAATGCTTTAATGCTACCATTATTTCAAAACCAACAACCAACATTTAAAAGAACTCACACGAAGCATGCAGCTTTATTCATAATCTAGGCGTTAGCCGTTCCATTTTGCAAGCAATTCAAAACTCGATCCAAACCCCATAGACGATCTGTTTCGCCTCACAACGAACATTAAATAGCCCACCAAAACCGCTTCCGCCCGTCACGTGAGCCGAACGTCTAGAACAGATGGTAGCACTTCGTTTGCTGATATCCTTCCTCAACGCTGTTTCTTTTGTTTTTTTTTCGGCACCAATTGCGTGCAGAAGCAACAAAAGGGTCTGGCTGCGTGAAAAGAGTCGTAATAATTTATGTGCCATTTGTAAAAATGTACTGCCGAACACAAGCGTACACTGCCACACACAGAGAGCTTTTGCGGCACAGTAACTGTGGGCTGTTTTTAAATTTTTTCATTACTTTTTTACACCCCCGCGCCTTGCCATTTCAAAGCTTTACGATGGGAACGGAATCTTTCCTTGTGCAAAAGCGGATGTCTTTCGTTGCAACAGATACTGAAGAATTAAAATAATCCCAACGCTTCTTCAACGGGGTCCAACGTATCCCAAAAAAGAGGCTCCAAAGGTTGGAAAAAAGACTCATTCTTCTTTAATCCTATTTTTAGGATTCACTCATAAATAGGCCACTTAAATTTATCCTCAAGTTTTTATCTTTTTGCTGTGCCCTTTTACTTTACAACCGACTGAAGCACAGTCGTTGAACTTGATTCGGCTCAGTTGCTTCACTAACCATTGACAGTGTAACAGAAGAAGAACAAAAAAAAAAAACACAATCATTCGCCTCCGACTCACACCGCTCATGGCTTAATTCGGTGCAAATATTAAGTTAAATATAAATAACCACTACAGCTATCATTATTCAAAGCCTTACACTGCTCCACTCGCGTTCCGCGACCCCATTCCCGCGCCTGAGACACGATCATTTAAGAGATTTATGACATTCTGCCCCGTTCCATCCATTGCGCGGCCATAAGAGCAAGCAGCACGATAAGCGGACGAAATGAAAACCATGGCTTAAAGTTTCGTCGAAGCAGGGCGGGAGGAAGCGCAAAAAAAAGTTTCTGCTTCGAAAATCAAAAACTTCCTTCCGCGCGCGTTTGCTTCTCTTCCGAGGAAAAGTGCCCACAAATGATGGCAAAGTTTGGATGTGTTCATTCCCTTCGCTTCTCAACGTTGCAGTACAAACTGAGAGGTTTTTTTTCTATTATTTCTTCCCAAAGCTGTGATGTAACGTGCCCAATCTGTGCATTGTCGCGCGCGCACACACACACGGTGCAAGGGGGAAACGGCGATTTTGTCTTTACGTTGTCTGCCTTGCTGCTGCGAAGGAAGGAACAGAACTTCCCGTCTTCCCCGTAGCATCCGTCCGGCCAGCTCACAACAACCACGTTGTTACAGGGTACAATCACGCGATGAACCAAAGAACGGGTGTGTAGCGGTGTGGGCAGCAAAGACGGAAATAACCGTTTGAAACAAAACAAGCAACGAGGACAAAACCGCTAGCGCCAACAAAAACGGGCATTGAGAAAGAAGAGAAAAAAAACAACAACCCCACGATCGCTTCCAACTCGTCAAAAGTTTGTTGATTGGAGCATAAAAGTTCGTCCCGGGGCTGACTGGTGTGCCCCGGGGTAGTAATATCCCGCCGTTTGCTAGCCAATACAGTAGTAGTAGCGAGCACGATTCGGAACCGGAACCGTTCCGAGCCGCCACCAAAAGGCGTCGAGTCATCGTGGCGAGCTGACTCAAGTGGCCCGATGAGAGCAAAACAACCATGCGTCTCCACTGCTTCTTTTTCTCCGCTTTTCTGCACAAGAAATAACAACCACGTGGTAATCATCTTGTGGCTTTGGGAACAGAAAAGACGGAACGAACGAAAGAGCCAAAAAAGAAGGGAAAACCGGGAAGCAACCTAAGCTAAGCCACCGACCGTAAATCCTGCCCGAAAGCAAGCGAGACAGAGAGAGGAAGAGAAATCCTTGAGCGACACCATGAACCGTACTGTCAGCGGACAATCGCGTTGCTTATTTAATTTGCCAAGTTTTTTTTTCGCTGTGTCTGAATAAGGAAGCTCCCGCTTCCTGGAAGCTTGGGACTGAGCAAACTTGCGCTCCGTTTGCCGCATGTGGTGCACTCTTACGTACGCTCGCAAACGCTTGCCATCGTTGCCGCGGTCCTGATGATGAGGCTTTCACGTCTTGTGTGCACTTTCCATTTGGCGGCAATGAATTAATCAAAATTAATTTGCTCTATTTATTTTCCCACTATGGAACGCGTGCGTGGGACCGGTAGGAAAATGCAAATGAAGAAGTTGCAGGATAAGCTTCTGGACGGTGGACAAACATTCTGCATTTCACCACTCCGAGCCACATTGTGTGAGAGAGAAGTTTGGTAAAAACAGAAACTTTTATCTATTCAAAGGACATTCAGAAGATGGCGTAATGAAGAAGTGCAAAAATTCGTAGTTTGCAGGCGGAAGTCATCGCACGCAGTTTCTAAAGAATTTCTAGTTGAAGTATAATATTTTTTTCTAAAGATAATTCCTTCAAAACATTCAATTTAGCTTCAACCAAGCTGTTTCCACTGCTGCAGCCTCGTTTATCTTTCTTCCTAAAACAAACTTTGAACGAACTGACAGTAGCAGTACTGCATAAGCAAGTTCGAACACCTTCTTTCCAAAGAAATGGTTTCCTTTTTCCCCCCTCGATGCAACGTGACAATCGAATGACTGCGCGACGTTCCACGTTCTTTTTGTATCGTGCTGTTTTGATTTTCCCTTACTACCTTCGCTCCAGTTCAAGCACCCTCAAGCACTAAACGCGTCGAATTGATTTCGAAACAACAAACAGCAACAAACTTGCTCAAGCTTGGACGGGAAGGGGTGCAAAGTTTTGACCCCCCCCCCCCACCCCACCCCGGTTGCCGGGATTTTTCCGTCCTCCGTTAACCCGGCCCGGGGCACTCCGGTGCAGCTGCACTAAAGTTTTGATGAGTTTCACTTTACTTTTTAAACTGACAGTGAACGAGAACGGAAGACGTGGTACGTGGGGGTTTTACTACTGTCACTTGCAATAAATGGACGTGTTTGTCTTGCACGTTGTTGCTCGTTGTGAGGTTGTGCATGCCACTTTGCGGTTTACTTAATTATTTATCGCACTTTTGACGAACTAGTTAAACCTTTACTGAGCCAATTTGCAAGCCATTTCCAGTGAGGGCGATCAATACCTCTTTTCAAATGTGAGAAGACGACGTGTGCTTAGGATGCTGTTCTGCTAGCAAGCTAACGCAAGGTGAATGTGCTTCTTTGATGCTGATCAAACATGTATGTATAAATCGGTTTAATTATTCCGTCATTCAAATTAATCCACTGATTTGAATCATGGAGCAATTGGGGCTCTTTCGTGCAGTAAACAATATCAGTCATGATTAGTGCGTTATTTTGCTCAAACTTTTACTCATTGAAACAGATTACGTATCAAACTAAGAATAGAACAAAAATCTACCTACGGACAATTCATTGATCGATGAAACGACGTTCAGAAATGGTACCCGCCCATCAGTTTCCTGGAGAAATGAAATGCACGTTATGAGGACTGTTAGTGGATATAACTCTGGACAGTATTTAGTGCCATTAGTTTGTAAAAAGTTTTTGTACCGGATATTTAGTATAAAATATACATTGAAAATCCTCATAACTAGAAACCCTTTTAACGATTTTTTTTGCATAACGGACAAATCTAAATTCTCCAAAACATACCCCTTGTAATGAGTACAATCTCGCATAACGAAGAATATTATGTATATTCTGCATACATTTTTTGAGAGCTGATCTGATATCAATCGGTTTACATATAGTGTTACTTTAATTTTAATTAATGTTCAGGCAAATAAAAAGTTCGATACTAAGAAACGTTGAAGAAAAATCAATCGCCAGGAGGAAAAGTGACGTTTTGCGTGATGCGTAAGTGTATCGAATATTGACGAGTGTTTCTTGTGCACTTTTCTGGATATTCTTATTCATAAAGGCGAGATATGGACATGTGTGCTGTGCAAGTATGTTGCAGATTTTATGCAAACGAATTTATCGAAACGGTTAAACCCTTTATTCGTGGTGGTATTCTTCTTTTTTTTAATATTCTTGTCAAAAAAGTCCTTTCTTTATTTTCTATTTATTTTCGATTGACTGCGAAACAACTAACTTTTCCAAGACACACACGGAAAAAAATATCATTTTAAAAGCGTTATTACATTATACTTCTTTTGGACCGTTACTCCTGAATTAAAAAAAAAAAAAAGATTATACTTCATCAATCGACAGACGTTTCATAACGATTGGTCTTTTTAAACTTCTTCAAAATATTTAAAACAGTGGAGCGCCGTTTATCCGGGCTCATCGGGACTCAACCTTGCCCGGATATGCAAATAACACGGATAATGAATCAAAAAATATATTTAATCACAAATTTATTATTTGTTTTTTTAATTATCTTATTTTTGATTTAAAAAAAATACCCGGTTTGTTTTAACTTCATGTTTTTCCAATGAGAATTTTTGAAATTTCCCTTAAATTTTAATAATTTTTGTTTTTCCTATGTGCTTTGATAATCTTTTTTTAAATATCCTCCTCAATACGCTATGTCACCTTTGTATTGATCTGTCTTTTCTCAACTGCACGGATAAACGGACAGCCAGATAAAAGGTACCCGGATAAACAGCGCTCCACTGTATTATGAAGCTATTTTTCCTTTTTTCAGATCCATATATGCCCTTATGCCAGCCATTTCCCCTCACATAGGCGGAAATTTTAACTTTCTATCTTACACCATCAAACCATATCGACATATTAAAGCCCTTGGAGATCCTAGAACCCATTGAATATTTCAATTTTCATACAAAATATATGGAAAAGAGCCTCCCGCAACACGTGTTTTATTTTACGTGATGGTCACTGAAACGGATTAAACATGTTATGTAATAGCTACTCCAAACTGTTTATCTACACATAAATACCTAGCTGTAATCTGCTGAGTCCGAATTATTTTAGCCCGAATAAAAAACAATCTAAACGTTTTGACCAGGTAATGAGCGTTTGATTTTTTTTCTTCGATTGAAGCGCTCATAGTTGATCAATAATGGTTAAAAACAGTGTGAACGTATTTTAAAAGTAGTATAACTCATTGCAAACCAAACAAATGAACAATTAATCGTTGTACACAATTGTCACAATCCAATATGATGGAACGCAAACATCGATTAAGCCTGAAGCATACAGCCTGAGTCATGAATATTTTCTCTCACATAGGCAGCTATTTTAGCTTTCTAGCGTACACCATCAAACCATATCGCGATACTAAAGCTCTTTCAAATCATTTACATGAAACGTTTGATCATTTTAATTATAGGTTGAACTCTTATTTGAAACACGATAACGTTCTAACACAAAATTCACATCCCACTTTAACAGACATATCGGTGCTGCCTCCTCTGCACCTTTAATCAACTCAACTCGCATGACGGTGTTTCCGCTTTCCCTCCCCAACTGTCCATCCCTTCATACCTTTGCGTTGCAATTTGAATTATTAAACCGCACAGGATGTTTGCACGAAAAACGGATCAGCCGGTGCATCGCTATCCCTGGTGCACCCCTGTCCATTTTACGCTTCAACACTTCAACAACCAAGCACACAGCTGGTCGGTTCCATTCCCAAACCGACCCCAACCCCAAGCCGGCCTTCAAATACCCATTATGGGGAAGCTCCAAACTCCCCACTCCCCCCTAAACACCGAATAGTGCGCAAACACCGAATGCATTAATTATGCATTAATGCACCACACACTATCTTCCGGGCCGATGTTTCCACTTCGCTTCATAGAAATCTCGATTATTATCAAGCGGGCGGATAATTTCTCTGCACTTCACTTCGTGGGCCGGCGCCCCACACATTGAAACCGTGCCTGCCCGTTCGCAACCATAAAACGCTCGTAAATAACTCAAAACCAGTGCCGCACCAAACGCGTACCCGCCGCTGGGACGTGGAGTTTATGGTGGCGCAAGGGCTTTTCCACTACTTTTTGGCCGTAGATTTTTTTTTCCTGCATTGTTTTGCGCTTTCCGCGACATACAAACACGCGGCCGGATGTGGGACGAATTGGTACAGTGCAGCATTCCGGTGGCAGAAAATTCCTACAATATCCAGGAAACCAAAATTCGGTCCACTTTGCACGGCAATTGTATGCCACATAATTTGAACCGGAGGGCGGATACCACTTCATTCCTTCAGCCGCTCTTCTGAAGCTTCCTAGCGGGCTTCAATTTGTTGGTTCCAAATATCCCACTCCCTTCCGACAGTGGCCAAAAGCATTGCCGGTTTAATTAAAAGTATTTTATCGTGGCTCGCCCAAAACGGTGACCGCCACTCGGTTCACGGGAATGTCGGATCGAGCTCGATTTTACGCGCGCGCATCGAAATTGGATACATTTGTGCCCGAAAGCTCGCATCAGCCATTACGCGGAAAATATGTGCGTGTAGGGTGGAACTTTCATTTCACCTTTCGGACACTCACCAGCACAGAAAGTGTCAAATTGGCGCACCATGATCGGTGCGGTTTGGTGGTGAGTGGAAGAGAACAAAACAAAAATCAAACGAAACAGCACAACCGTTTCCCGGGCAAATGAGTTTCTGACGGGGTAAAGGGGGAGGTTCGAAGTTTGCAAATCGGAGTGGTTTGGCCGGATGGGGAGGCTTTTGTTCAGCAATAATTGCAAACGCTTAAAATGTCCTACGCTTTTGCCCGGCTAGCCTGAACGCCGAAGGTAACATAATTAAACGATTGACGCTTTCCGGCTGCCCGGCCTGACGTGTCTCTTGACTGAAGTGAATTATTTGCAATGCACTTGTCTGGGTTTGCGTTATGTATAGATGTGTGAGTGGGTCTGTTGAAAATCCCTCTTAGTGCGAAATAATTATTGCGAAATTAAATGGCATTTAAATTTAATAATCAAAAGTTAAGTGAATTAAAGGGAAAACCCCACTAATGCGGAGAAAACGCTCTCCGTGGTTGAAGGTTTATTATTATATTGGATCGAGGGTCGGTTGAGTTGTGGGATTGTGGGTGATAAACGAATTGAATGTTAAAAGCCTTTTTTATTTACTTTTTCTCCAATTGAATGTAGAGTTGTATATTTAATATTATGGATTGGTGCGAAGCTAAAATATATAAACACTTTTTTGTGTAATCATGTCACAAAAAGTATTACAATTATCTGTTAAAATTCAATGGTTAATTTGAAAAAATAGCTGAGAAACAAAACAGAACCAGTATTTAACGAAACATTTTGGAAGAAAACATAGGCTTTCAAAATACTTTTCTTCAAAAATTATAAATTCTACTAAGAGCAAGAGCAGAGCGACTGATGCTGCGTATGAAACTGATCGAGCGTAATGATCAAGCTTTCGCATGCGATCTCTTTCTCCCTCATACACCAAGCATTTGCACGAGATATTTCCCATACTAAATAATTGATGTTGGAAGCTCATCACAGTGACGAAAGCGATCGACAGAGTGTGGATGACGCTGAAGGAGACGCATGTATCGTTTCTCTCTTTTAGGTCCTGAAGGCGTTTGAGGCACTATTTTTGGAAGGATTTCTGATTTGGCTTACAGGAGAGTATGAAAATGCAAAGGTAGCTCATATCAGTAAACAAACATCTATTATCTCAGTCTGACTTTGGTTGATTAGAAGGAAGGATATATTTTCTCTAATGATATATTCTACTAAGCGCGAGAGGCGAGCGACTGATCCTGCAAATGACATCAAGAGCAATGAAAAAGCATTCGTCTGCGATCTCTTTCTTGCTGATGTAGTGTAGTAAGCGTTTGGACGAAATATTTTCCATACTAATTAATTGATGTTGAATACGTAATACAGTGATCGTCCATGAACACGTTCAGGCATGCGTTTATTTCTTACAATTAGGATAATTTGCCAATTGTTGCACTCTCAAGGGAACAGCTAACGTATTTCATATTTTTGAGATGGATAAAACCTTAATATTGTTGTTATTTGTGTCCAACATACATAATTATTGTTTCAAAAACTAGTATGTATATTTTATTTTAGGGATAGAAATGATGAATAATGACAAGAAATACTGATTTTAAAACCTATTCAAAAATCCAATTGTTACACACTTACAAAATCTCCTAATTCTATTATTGCACACTTCATACCCAATTATTGCACACTTTCCACTAAAATAAACAAAACTGAGCCCTGAAATTGAGGTTATACTATCGAATAGTGTTCAGGACAATACGAGACGCTATTACATTACACGTTTGTCCTTGATTCAATCCAGAATTCCGTAAAATAAGTAGCGAACTTGCACCTGTTGTCGCACGTTAATGGTAAACATAAAACTGTCAAATTGATATCACGATGAAAACAGAAGGTTTTAGCCTGTGCAATAAATAGGATCGAAGTACTCTCTTTGTTACAATTATTAAACAGTGAATTAAAATAAGCGTTTCCTACAAGAAGTCAAAATTTTTTTCTTTTTAGTTGTCATATTTGTCATATTTGTTTTATTAGTCATATTTGTTTTATGACTATCAAAATATAAAGTGCAAGTTGTTCACAGAGCGAGCCTTACTTAGCTTAGCATTGATAGAAATCCAATCGTTTTGATCGAAATCAGTCAAAATATTTTCATCTGTGTTTAAAAAACTGAAGAAGTACTCTTTTAAAAAAATCAAATTGTGGATTATGTGGTAAAAGTGCACAATGTTGAAGGAACAATGCTAGCTTTTATGAATGTTTTATCAATATTTGGATAAACAACAATTTATACGCAGTGTTCAACAATTGGAAAATACCCTACTTCTATATTGTTTGTAAATGCACTTGGTTATGCTAAGTTCAGTACAGATTCCAAGGTAGCTATTTGAAAATTGATAGCGACTTTGGAAATATTTTGAAAATATTCATAACAATTTCTGCTAAAATCAAAACGTACAATTGTGCACAACTCACAACTCTAAATCAATCCACAGCGTTATGGCCGCGAGAAGATAGGCACGAAACACACGGCACTAACATAACCTGACCCCTCGGGATAAGGTAACAGTCTGAATACAGCACTGAGATTGTCTAAAATGGAACGTTATTACAACACATTGGGTTGAGTTAGTTTTGCAATAATCGTTTGTGGGGTTTCAACAACGTATTAAAACCTTTCCATAACAAAACAAAATGGCCATTGTGCTCTTCCCAACGCGAGAGTCTATGCATTTGTCAATCATGTATGGCTAACATACACGAGAAAAGCATGCCTTTTATGCACATTCCCTTCAAATAGACTAAGAAAACCAGTTAAAATGTAACTACACTCTGTTCACAATTGTCATGCTGTGCAATTCACTCCTTGCACTCACTCTAATGGAAGAGTATCTGTGAAGAAGAGCGCTCCACATGCCTCTATTTGCAACACAACATCATTCACGTAAGAGTCGAGATTGCTTACAAACAATCAATCTGTTCAAACCATCGAGTTAACCTCCAGCGACTCCAGCAGCAGTGATGCAATGTATTCGCTTCTTCTCAATAAAGTCTCTACCCTACGGGCCTCTTCCCATGCCGACCTGCTTGGCCGTTTTCTTTCCCCTTTTGGAGTGGAGTCCAACCGATTGTTGGAGTGTTGAGATCGCAAACAAAACAAAACAATTTAAAACTCAACCACGAACGATCCACTTTTTTGGCTACCCTGGTGGAATGGCCAGGCAGAGGCGGCGATGAAGGAATGGCAAAACGTGATCAGTGGAACGATCACCTCGCGTCATAACATTCGCTCGCTGCTTGTAAGTGATTGAGCTTGAGCGATTGGCATTGACATTGACACTGCTCGAATGTTCTGCTGCTGGGAGAGCTGGGCGAGAACTGTTTTATTAGTGAGGTTGCCCTGTGGAATCAATCACGGTGTCGGGCAAGTGACTAATCGATTGGCGGGTTGGGGTTGGGGCGCGCAGCTAGATGAATTTGCATTTCAACAAAACCCGATAGACTGAGCGCACAAGCGAATGAAAGCGAGCGGAGGGAAGAGCAGCAGCGATTGATAGCCATGGCGCCGATATGTTTGGCAAGTTTGCGAAATTGTTTGGCAAACAATTTTTCGGATGACGGTGGCCCAAACGAGGCCACCACCATAACGCGTAGGACAGTGAATTGACGCAATAGAGTCGTTCGCGTTCGGTCTATCGGTTGCTTTCTCGGGGCTGAATGCTGCATGAATGAAGACGCTGGGAAGGGTTTATTTAAAATCATCTTCCCGCTCGACCACTACGTAGTAGCGCGCGAGCTGTTGGACTTTGGAAGTTTTGGTGCCGGTCGACGGTGGTTCCAGTGCTGTATAGAATGATTAATGAAGCAAAGGGAAGATCGCATCATTTGCGCAGCAATATTGATTACATGATTTTATGTTAGATGATTAGCTTTCACTGTTTGCTAACATTATTCTGAGCTAATATGGTCAACTAAACTTGTATTGATTTCTACTGGTTTCGGTTCTTCGATGTTTGCAGACAGTAGCACTCATAAGTTTATTTGATGGAATATTTCATTGGTTTGAATTAAATGGTTGATGGTTCCCTCACAATGGTTTTGTTGAAATATTTACCAGTCGAATAGTATCTTATTGAATTTAACTATATTATTTTCTATGTTATTGCTCTGATTCTATGTCATTTATATAATGAAATCTATTTTTTGAACTCGAATGAATAACTAATGTCTTGATGGATCTGGTCTATGGATGGAACATCTATGACACATTGTTATTTACATTGAAATCTCTCTAAGGCGTCATCTATCAATTACGTAACGCCAAAATCGCCAATTTACAATCGTAACAGATGGACCCCAAACCCCCTCCAACAGATTAGTTTATTACATTTTTTTTCTTCTTTTTTTATTCTATTCCGGTATATTTACATTTTTTTTCAAGTGAGCCAAAAAATCACGTTATATTTTATATTAAGAAACGTTGTCCCATGTAGCAATCAAATTCAAAAGTATTCTGATAATCGGATCCTTAGCACGGTTTTCAATGTTCCCGCATCACCATCATCAGAAGCGTTTTTCATCCAGCTGTATTCCTGGTCCTCCATAAATATCGTTCCAGAAATGTGTCTTTGGATTTAGATGTTGTATCATCATCAAATTAATTATTCAATTTCACATAACATGTGATGTTTAATGTGTTACGCATGTCCTATAAATTACGAACAAAATCGGTAATGTTTGCAAGAGTTTCGGCTGCATTTACGATGTGTTTATAAAATTACGACCAATGATCAACTCTGACAAAAAAAAGGCTGACTGCATCAACTCCGTCTCCAATTTGTTTGTAAGGAGTTGGATTGGTATTACACCTGTTTCTAGCGTTGCAGTTCATGCTCGTGCCATTTGCTTCCTCTCGCGTGTCGCCACCTGCCTGTACAATTGAGTGGCACGCGCACTCCGGTCGTCGCAGTAACGGAATGCAACGTTACTGCGACGATCCTGTGTTAAGTTGTTCCGCGCATCTGTCCGTGGTAACCCAATTTCACGGACCAAATGATGGAATATTCGGCAACATAGTACATACAAAGTAGCGAGATCTTTTTTAGACCGACATAACCGCGAAGGTTGTGAAGTCACGAAGAAGAATCCTCGTTTATTACTCATATGTTTTTCGACAACAAAAAATTCGTTACGTAAAAAATAGTTTTACTCCCCCTCTCCTCCGTGTAATAAATCGTAAAGTTTGACGACCCCCCTTCCCCTCCCCGTCCCTATCAGCGTTACGTAATTGATGGATGACGCCTAAAGTGAATCTTCAAGGGACCGTCAGCTTAGAGAGATATTCATGTTGAGGAAAACTGAAAACTGAAGGTATTGCTATGGAGTATCCATGAAACTAAAGGAAAAACATGGCCTCGTTTGACCAATATTTTTAAGAACAGTCATCCAAAAATTCATCGAAGAGAAATTCGCCAAATCGCATATGCAGCTTGAAGGATATTCGCCTTAGGGAGATATTCATCTTGAAGTGACGTAAAATGTATAGAATATGATGGGACCATCAATATGTTCATCTTAAAGAAACAATTTATCTTGAAGAGACTACATCTTAGAGAGATTTTACCGTACTTTGAAAAATTAAAATAAATATAAAATGCCGGTTTTTGTATGCAGATGAAACTGTGCCAAATTATAAATTAATACACTCCTATTATGTTGACGAAACTGCAATACTCTTCATACACCATACTTTTGCCCGAATGAATGCCCGAATGAATGCCCGAATGTACGGTTCTATCTAATTAAGAATAATGCATTCATTATATGGTTATGGAGTTTTAAAATTGTTGCTAATTGTGATGTTGTTGGAGCCAAGATGGGAAGCACCAATGAAAGAAAAAGACAATGTAACATTTGCAAGCAAAGGGAACTACCAAAGCAATGAATAGTTTCCCAATAAGATACAAATTATCATTATTAACAATTAAGCGCGTCGAAGTTATCGAGCTGAATAAATGTTTGATAATGATTGCATGATTCAAGGAAGCTCGCCAAAATCCTGAAAATGTATCTGTAGGACTTACAACTACATCTAGGCGACTTCTTCGAGACTCTGCTGCTCTTCTGATTGCGTGTCCAAGCAGATGTTATAACGTCTAAAATGATTCAATATAAAACTATATATTGTATGCTCCATCTTGACACATCTTGAGAATCTCCATAGTGTACAGTTGGGTGCCAAGAAATCACACCAAAATCATCGCCAAAGACCTGCTATTCTAAAACATATTTGAAAAATCATTTGACTTTAATTCCATCTCACCATGTGTTTGCATGGTTTTATGGAACTTTGCTGCCAAAATGGCAAACGAATCATTCCACACCAGCTGGTATCGATGTTCGATGCAGAACAAACCCCGCTTCATTCCGCACCACGAAAGTCAACAGAGCAAAGTTAATCTATCCACGGTGAAAGTGTGGCCAAATCACATCTTTCATATGTCATCTCCCGCTCGGCAAACATTGGCCAAACAGGCTCAGAGCAGAACAAAAGAATTCCAATCCAATTTTCAAACGCTCCGTCCACACTCCGTTGCCACATGGCACAGCAGATGGTGAATGAGCGCGGGATCAAACGACACCACCGTCTAGATAACGGTCCGATCGTTCCGCTTTTTTTCCTACGACCCTGCTAGAACCATCCAGAATTCTCCTCCTCTCCTATTAGAACTATCACCTCTTTCCACACTACCACCCCACCCAAAACAGAAATGTATCGATCCCCGCGAAAGGTTGATTGAAACAAGGTCAAATGGTGGCAGTCCACCCAAGTCCAAGATCCCGATGGATCCACCGTCCGTAACACCGAAAGGGGATACGAAACTGTACCGAAAGTCACGTTTTTCTGCGCCCCTGCATGCACCCAATTTCCCGTGTCGTTCGTTCGATTTGCTATCGGAACATCGCGGCACTATTTGTATTCATCAGGCCCTTTTCTCGTGCAAGAAGCCACACACACTCACACACGGCCTCTGCCGCGTTCTATGCTGCGCCATCTCTAATTGATCCTATTAACCCCCATTCGAGATTCGCACATCGGACGCGGGCTGAAGCGGTTGTTTCGATACAGGCAGGCAGCCAAATCAAGCGTCCTCATCAAACGGTCACACACATTGAGGTTTTGGCGTACATGCGTATGCTCCGCAGTAGGTGTTGCGCAACGATAGGTAACTCTATCCGCCTTCGTACTTCGCAATGCGCGCAACGGTACGAGTCGTTTTGCGTGAAACAATCAAACTGCTTTATTGGCCATAACGTGCGTTCGTGCTGGCTGCGGTGTGGTTGGGTTCGGTTTCATCCCAAAACCCGCTGTCTCCTGGAACGCAATTGATCGCTCTCACACGTACTGGCATTGTGTGGAATGTGCTTTTTTTTTGCTTTCTTACAAAGACTCCACCATAACGACGAACGTTTGCTGACAGTGCCAGTGGAAATTGGTGGAAGCAATCGATACATGCGAACAGCCAGACCACACCACCAACGTTCACCATGCATTGCTGCCACACGCACAAAGACACCATGAACCATATGGCCCTCGCCGAAAAGGGCCGCTGTTCGAAATGAACCATCAAACAGCGTTCTGTAATAAAAATCATCTCTGCTTAAAAACATGCAACAAATGAAATGTGACAAAGACCCATTCCTGCACGGGTCGTGAGCAACCAACCCACCGCTCTACTAGTCATCAACATTTCCTCCCTAGACGCACCCGCCGGGCTTAAGAAATCGGGAGAATAGGCGACGGGTAGCTTTACGGTAATGCATGTTGGTAATGAGTTTGATTGCTCCGATGTGCCGATTTGCTCTCGCCCGTCCTCCCATCGCTTTTTGATTGTAGCGTAATCCTTTCTAGATCCCTCTTCAGCTCGATCATCATTAGCTGGCAACATAATGAAGAGGAGAGAGAGAGAGCGAGTTTACAGGGATGAAAAGGGCTGTAAAGGAGTTTATGATTCCTGATTTTGTTAAGAGCAGCACTGTGTTTGTGTGTGCGTGTGTTTGGGTTAGTTGATGTGGAGTTTTTAATGAAATGCCGAGTAGTAAAAGGTGTGAGGATGCACCATTAACACTTCCTGCCGAACTTCGAACTCCCGCCTTAAGCCGGTTTGAACCCTCCTGTGGGAGTTCGAAGTAACCCCACGGGGTCGTCGGGAGAGTTTTCGCACTAAAAGATTAAACATTCTCGTAATGTGTATGGATGAGGGTAAGACTTTAAGCTCACATAAACCAAAGTGTCTTGTTAGTTTAAGGCAGCAGAGATGAATAGTTGAGTGCTATTGCAATTACTTCTCTGTGCAATATTTGCTAATTGTTTGATGCTGTCTAAAGTAGTGGTAGTGGGATTTTAAAACAATCAAACAATTTCTTATTTAATCGGATATAAATAAGCTGTTGTAATATAGGTAATTTTGACAGAATTAAATCATTCATTTCTTGTGGATGTCTTGGATCAGAAAACCAACTACGCTCCAAATCGAAGACTCTTTCTGCAACTTCAGAAGTTTAATTTTTGCCTTGATGGAGAATTTATGATTTCATTGCAGTAATCACTACACTAGCGGTCGGCAAACTTTGCGTCCGAAAGAGCCAAATTATACAAACATGTTCGTAGAGTTTTTGTGTGAAAGTTCTATGAAATATTTAATGGGTAAGAGCTGCCATCTCAATATCAAAGAGACGCATGTTCTTTGTATCACGTTAAATCGTAGTTTTTTCAACATGTTTTACATTAACTCATTCTTTTTATTAATATCCTTCTACAGTACCAAACCCGCAACAGAGCATTGTCTTTTCTATTAGAGCCTTGTGAGGTATGAATCGGCGAGGTCCCGTGGTACAGTCGTCATGGGCTCAAGCCTAGGATGGACCGTCCTCCCGTAGCAAAGATTGACTATTCGGGTGCGTGGTAATGAATCAAGTCTCGAAAGCCTGTTGTATAGGCCGGCATGTCCGCATAGGACGTTACGCCAAATAGAAGTAATCGAAAAAGAAGTATGAATCGGACATTGGTTGCAAAATTCTTGATCTCAGAATTTGTGATGTGCTGTATGGAGCGCACCCACGACTCCGATCCGACTCCGACTTTTGTTAGTCCGATTCCGACTCCGACAAAATGGAACCACTAGATCCGCTCGGAGTCGTCCGGAGTCGTCTGAACTCGTCCGGAGTCGTCCGGAGTCGTCCGGAGTCGTCTGGAATCGCCCGGAGTTGTTCGGAGTCGTCCGGAGTCGTCCGAAGTCGTTCAAAATAGTCGGAGTCGTCCAGAGTCGTCCGGAGTCGTCCGGAATCGGAGTTGGTCGGAGTCAACAGGAGCCGTGTGGTTTAATGTGCTTGTGATCAGACATTTCCTTTCGTTGTGTTTTTTTGTCTTTCATTCATTTGTTTTTTTTTTTTTTGCCTCCGGACGACTTCAGATGACTCTGGATGACTCCAAATCCGGGTAATTCCGAACGACTCTGGACGACTCCGACTCCGAACAATTCCGAACGACTCCGGGCGACTCCAGACGACTCCGAACGACTCCGAACGACTACGAACGACTCGAAACGACTCCGGACGACTCCGACTACGGGCGACTTCGGGCGACTGCAGACGACTCCGGACGACTCCGAACGAAGCCGGACGACTCCGGACGACGCCGGACGACGCCGGACGACTCCGGACAACTCCAAACGACTCCGGATGACTCCGGACGTCTCCAGGCGACTCCACACGACTCCGGGCGACTCCGGACGACTCCGACTCCGGGCTACTCCGGGCGACTCCGGACGACTCGGAACAACTCCGGCCAGTTGGACGATTCCGAACGACTCCGGATATTGCAGCGCGAACCTACCACCGGAGTCGATTCCAAATTTATCGTAGTCGGTTCGAAGTTGACTCCGGATTTTTTCCAACTTTACCCATCACTACGCAGAATCCTTGGTCGCAAAGTTCTTGGTCGCAACATTCTTGGTCGTAACATTCTTGGTCGCAAATTACAAGGTCAAAAAAATATTGGTCGCAAATTTGGTCTCAAAAATCTTGGTCGCAAAGTCCTTCGACGCAAAATTCTTGCTCGAAAAGTTCTTGGTCACAGAATTCTTGGTCGCAACATTATTGGTCGCAAAAGTCTTGGTCTCAAAATTCTTGGTCGCAGGATCATTGGTCGCAATGTTCTTGGTGGCAAAATTTTTGGTCGCAACAGTCTTGGTCGCAACAGTCTTGTTCGCAACAGTCTTGGTCCCAACAGCCTTGGTCGCAAAAAATGTTAGCCGCGAATGTCGGACGAATGGCTCAATAGTATTGAACGATGAGATAATTATCAAAAACTGTTCTCAAATAAAGCTAAAAAAATCGAGCCAATCAATTTTTGTAACACAATAATACTCCACTTTGCAGTTCATAGAACAAGTATAGATTTGTACACAAGCGCAAGTACGATAGAAAAGTGATCAATTAGTATAAACATACGAACACAAATATTATTCCTATTTAATAACATGACCAGAGCTGTGAAAAATTTAAATTCATGAAACACAACAATCAAAACATACCTGAGAGCTGTGCCGGAACTGCGAGAAAGGTAATGAAACAAAATCACTGCTAATTAAATCGTATTAGCTGTTGATGGCCACCTTTAATTGAATAAAGCCAAACGGCAACAACAGCAACAACAAGCAGCATAAAAAAAGCATGAAATTGAATTTAGATCACTGTTACATAAAAAAGAGGTGTTAATTGAATGCAGAAAAAAAAACCCCAAGTACATGTACAACCATTTTGACGCCATAAAAAAATGCCAATTCCAACTTCCAGCCTGCATTCTATCGCCACCCGTTGTCCAACCGCTGCATCGCAATGCTGTAGTTCTGCAGTTCTGCGACTAATATTTACCGTATCGCAGGTCACAGGCGGGTGTATGTTTATCCGCAATTAAAAGCCACAAAATCGACGCGGTATGTCACTCAAGCCGCCACCCAGTTTCCGGGGGTGGGTGGGAGCACATTGTACCATTTTCACCATTCCACGTTCCACACGATGCGCATTCCGGTAGACATAAACATCATAAATCATGGCAGCAAAATGTAGGTTGCACGCGTGTGCGTTTCTAGGGTGTTTGATTGGGGTTTATAGCTGGTTTTGTCTGCGTCTGTTCTTGGTAGTGCATACCTTACGACAGCTGTTTAATTAAAAATTATTTGCCAACTAGCGACACGAGAATGTCGAAGTAGATTGCATTGTTTTTGAGAACAAGTTAAGTTCTCGGTTTAAAAATGCCACCGAATTATGTTTTTTATCCCTTTTTCCCCCACAAATGGTAAATTTCACGACGTGTTAATGATTTAACAATGCGCTACAGCTGAGATAAAGGATTATTATGCAAATTTGAGTTGTACTGTGTGTGTGTTGCACTGAAGGACAGCAGCGTCAGCACGTTCGGTACAGTCTTATCATAATTTATTACCACCCGGTGGCAATTTAAAGTACGAAGCAACTAAGTGAATTTCTTCTCCCCACTTCTGGCACATCATGGCACGCACCGATAGGCACCAAAGTTCTGCATTATCCGAAACCAGTACTGCAGCGGTGCAAATAAAGAGACTAGGGGGAAAACTCCCCCCCCCCCCCCGCATCCGGTAAAGAATTCAATAAACGATAAACAAACTGGATCAACCCCGATGGTACGTGCACGGGGCAGCTTTTCTTGCCGCCGCTTTTTTGATAGAATAATTTATCAATTACCATGCGTCAAATAGCACTCGTTCCTCGTGCGCTCATACCTTTTGAGTGCATTGCGATGCACTTTATGGTGAAAAAAAAGAACCACTATCTACCCGTTTGCACAGGCCAGGCGAGAACAAGGCAAGGGCGAAAAGGGTCGTTAAAACAATACCAACTCACTCTTTCACTCTGTCTTCTTGCGGTGCTGCACCTCGCCAAAGCCCGTTATAATAAATGATATTATGCAAGATAAATTTAATTAATACTCTAATTAATTGCAAATACTCACAGACACACACACACACGGTACACACATAGTGAACGCGTGTGCAAACGCACTTGCGAGCACGAACTCCGAGAGCTCGGTCCGTTTTCCCCCGTGGAATGATCCCAGTGCGCTCCAGAAGTGCACGCGTACTCATCATTAATGCCATACGCCGCACGGTAAAGCCCAACCGGTGCGCGCCACTGCTTTGGGATCGTCGTGAAAATGGGCCCCTACGGGGGGAGGAGACCCGACATGCTCGACACAACACACACACGCGCGTTTCGCACAAATTGGAACCGGCAAATGTTGCCGCACATCCGTATCGGCTTCGTACCGTAGTGAATCATCCCATCACCGTCCATTGCCCATTCCGGCTGCTGCAGCAGCACGGTGACACGCTGCACGTACCACCCGAACACGTGGTGTGTCTTCTCCCGGTGGAGTCTTTAAGCGCACCCTTGCCCGGGCAAACCATGGGGGACATGGGGCATGGGCTTCAGCAGCTCAATCTGTTTGCCATTACGCTGCAGTGGCTGGCCAAATTAATAAACCATCGCTCACCACCACCTCTCCCTTTCGACCGAACAAGCCAGCTGTCCGCGAATTTGAGCGCACGTGGAAGAGTGCGTGCAATGTCCACAAAAATCGTCAATAATTTATCGGTGTATCGGCAGCGAAGAAGCCAGCCAGGAGGGTCGGACAGGGAACAGATGGATGGACCGATGCGTGCAATTAAAAGCTGACCACAGTCGACGGAGCTTTTCCGACGAGCGAATGAGCTATTCGGAAATGGGAAAACCGTTCAACCGTCCTCTTTCGATGGCAAATATGGCGAAAGTATGTTTGTCCGCAAATGCGTGGCCCGGGATTGTGTCCAGGTTCTTCGAGGTTCGCATGATAGCGCACGCAACTAGTTTGGAGAAGGCTGGTTCGGGTTGCCAAGGTACGTTTCGCTTGGGAGTGATTTTAATTGCAAACATTATCCGGTACGGGATACAGTGATGCCGACTAATCCGTTCACCTGCTGGCATGTTTCGGGGGAATTTCACGCTTGAGCGACAGTGACAGGGGCTTCATGAATGAAGTGCTCTTTACGGTGTCGTTTGGGATGGGACAAGGGTGCCTGTTACATATTCAATTATTAGATTCAAAATTCCCGGTGCGCGTGTTGGAATGTGAAGTACAATTGAATTAGAAGCAGTAGTAAGATAACATCTCAACCTTCTGTTAAGCTTCATCTAGCATAATTTACATTATATATCGATATAAACCTTTACATTATTAATCTTGTCCAGTCAATGGTCAGCTAGACCATTATGGACTTGTTTTCAGCATGAATTACAGTTCCGCTCCAATATAGCGAGGGCTTTTACAACTAACGTTAAGAACGTCTAGTTCCAAGTGTTGTTTTTTACTGTAACTGCTAAACGATATTGATTTGCAGCAGGATTATTGGCTCTAGATTGCCTCTTCGACATCCAATCGGTTTTGCAACCTTTACCAACATCCAGATCGATCTAAAATCACCTTATTGAACCTTATTTACTGCAGAAAAGCCGTTGTTAGTATCTTCAGTACTCTTCAATGCCGTCAAAATACTCCTTCCGTGCGTCTCACCAACAGGCAATCGTTAAGCTCCACCCCACAATCCTTCTGCTAGTTTCTTTCTTCAATTTTCAACCCCTTTTTCGTGAACGCGCTACAGTTGCATTGTAGAAAGTAAATTAATCGTGTATATATTTTGAAGTTGCTTTGAAAACACAAACGTTCCCGCGAGCGAAACACTAAAACTGAACAGGCTGAAAACTGCAAAAGCTTCCTTACCAACGGCTACAACACTAGCGGCGGTCGGTTTTGCCCGTGCCGCGCTTGCCGGCGAACAGATGCTTCGGCTTAAGGTCCGGTATGTGCCGATCGGCCTCACCCTTGCGCGACATCTTCGTGACACGCTTCGCAATGTCGTGTTTCGCCATGACCTTGGCCTTCGCTTTAAGCTGTTAAGAAGGGAAAAAGCAAAATAAAGCTGTGACCTTTTGCTCTCCAGCAAGAAAACGAACCCACCGTGCCGTGCCCCCACTTACCATAACATCTTTGATGCCGAGCTCGTTGCGTGGCGTTTTCCGCTTGAGCGGCAGCCCGGTCGCCTTCCACACCGCGCTCGATTCGCGATCCTTCTTGGGCGTCTTGGGACCGCCGACCGCGGGCACCACGCTGCGCTTGACGCTGACCTGGTTCTTGGCAAAGTTCGTATCCTCCGTGCCGGACATGTCCAGGCCGAGGTTCTCCATCGTTTTGCGCAGATCGTCCGCCTTGCGGACGCGCACCATCGCCTGCTTGTGGCGGGGCATGATCGGCCGGCCGCTCTTCTGGGCCAGCTTGCGGGCGTCCTTGAGCTGGAACCGGCGCAGGCGGATCTGTTTCGCCATCTCGCGAATTTCCTGCAGCGTTTCGTCCATGTTGAGCGGCGGCGGCTCGTAGAATCCGGAGTCCATGCGCAGGCCCTCCTCCCGCTCGAGCTCCTCCAGCTTCTCGAAGATGTCCGCATCGATGTAGTCGGCAATGTTGACGCCGTTCAGGAACTCGGGTATCACGTCGTACCGCTCCTCCTCCGGGATGGTGGTGTAGTTCTTCTTCAGATCCAGCGTGTACTCGTCGCCCATCTCCTGCTCGATCTCCTTCTCCAGCTTGCGCTGCCGCTTGGCCAGCTTTTCCGCGTTGGCGGCACGGGCGGCCAGCACCGTCTCGGGAATGCACGCCGGCCGTTCCACGCCGTCGCGCTTCTCCGGCATTGCCACGTGCAGACGGTTCAGCACGCCGTCCAGCTTCTTCGTCTTCAGCTTCTGGTCGACCCGGTAGCCGAGCAGGCGCTCGCACGCCTCCACCTTCACCTCCATCACGCCCTCCTCGGTGGCGGTGGACATCTCGAGGATTGGAATCACCTCCCGGTCCTCCGACAGTGCCTCGATGATTTGCTGCTTGTCAGCCGGCAGCTCGTCGAACTTCAGCACGTCCGTCTTGTTCAGCACCAGCACGAGCGGTTTGTTCGCGAACAGCGGCTTGATGCTGTCGAACAGCTTCGCCTGCTCCTCGATCGAGTGGCCGCACTGTTCCGACACGTCCATCACGTACATGATGCAGGCGCGCAGATGGGCCATCGCCGTGATGGCCTGCATTTCAATCACGTTGCGCTCCTCCAGCGGATGGTCCAGGATGCCGGGCGTATCGATCACCTGCCAGCGGAGGTACTTGTAGTCCATGTGGCCGACGTACAAACTCTTCGTGGTGAACGCGTACGGCTGCACATCCACATCAGCCCGGGTCACCTTGTTCAGGAAGCTGGACTTGCCCACGTTCGGGAATCCGCACACGATCACTGTGCGCGTGTACGGATCGATCGACGGCAGACGGGACAGATGCTGCCGGACCTCCTCCAGGTAGGTCAGGTTCGAGGCCTGACGCTTCATGATCGTGGCCATACGACCGAGGGCCGCCTTCTTCAGCTGCTTGCATCGGTACAGTGAATCACCAAACTTCAGCAAACGGACGTAATCCTTCGCCACACTAAAATGAAACAATTTCATCACGTTGCAACAAAAGCAAACTCCCACAACTCATCTCCACTCACGTATCGATCAGATGCCGGGCGGTGTTGAGCTGTCCGAGGGCAAGCTTGTAATGGTCCTTGTCGTACAGCACGTTCATCAAATCCGCATAGAACGGATGCACATCGTCCAGCTTCGGGAAGTCCTGGATGATCTGCGTCAGCCGGTCGTGGAAGTTCTGCTGCGTGTACTTCACCTTGCGCATGTAGAACGCACGGATGCGGCTGATTTTGTAGTGCTTGTGTACAACGGTGGGCGTCTTCCGCTGGGTCTTCGATAGCATAATATCGATGAAGGCCTACATAACAAGCAAAAGAGGGGGAAAAACGCAAACAGAAGCCAAATTAGTCCAGGTACAGAAACCGTAAACATCACGAGGCCCGCGACCACGTAAACAAACAAATGTTTCGGGCAGGAAAACACTCCCCAGGCCCTGCACTTACCTTGGCGGGCGGCACCACCATGATCTTTTTGAAGTTGTACAGACTCATTTTGATGAGTTTTGGGCTGTAATTTTTCACAAAATAAGGAAAAATTCAACCACAGCACTATCCGAACACCGACAGCAACACGCGGTTTCGGAACGAAAAGGGCTTTTGACAGATGACAGAGCAGCGAGACAGCGATAGGGAAGGAGAGAGAAAAACAAACAGTAAATGACAAAAATATGCGCTTACTCATCAATTTCGAAAAGGGCATTTACACTCGTTAAAAAAAATAACTAGCACAAACGATGACGATTAAAAAGAAAACAATTACCTATTTCGTTATTATTTGTTTGCATCGAGTTAAAAACGTAGCAAAAATAGCAAAAGTTTGGAATGTACAATAATTCAACTTTTTGACTATCACTGTGCAGCTGTCAAAGGAAGTTTGCCATGTTTTCGATGTTATTTTGATCTTCGAATATATTTCGAAAATTCCCAGACAACAGTTTTTCATTATTTTTATAGTTCCAAGTTCATAAATTTGAATTGACAGTTAGGAAGTTGATTGTTGGACTTTTTTAAATACAGGTAGTCCACGAGATACGCGGTTTTCCAAAAGGTCGAAAGTTATTCGAGCAAATTGCACTGTCTTGACACATCAATTGCCAAATTTAAAATGATTAATTTTTGGGACGAACTTTAAAAATTATGTAAAACGGTAGAAATTGTAACCTTAATTCAAAACCATATCAAATAACATATTATGTGTCTAAAACTTCTTAAATAACATGAAAATTAGCAATACTTTAGCTGAAAGCTACGAACTCAAGTGCCACAAATCCACTAAACGACCACTAAACGAATTCTAATCGACTCAACCTCCCAACCTAAACGAAATATAGAAAGACTTCTTTTAGCAGACGTCAAACGACTCATGCATTCTAAAAATAGCAAAACGCTGATGGCGCCATCTGTTTTTGGGATACTCAACCAGTGGGAGCTTCCTCGCTTGGAGAGCTTTCTCATTACTTCTGTACTGTTGTATGGTTTCGCATTGAAGTTATGCATCGCTAGAACTAGAACGGCGATACAATTGTTTAAATACTAGACTCAAATTAAAACCACCATCACTGAAGCAAGTAAGATTTGAGTAATTGTCGTTGGTGTCGATACATACGTATCTTGACCACACGACCATTTTTATAGATTTTTACACGGAAAGTTAGAAGGTTATATAAATCATGATTAGATGAAACTTGTCGAAACACACTGCAAGAAGAGGACAGCACCCAAGTGCCTCAAATCCACTAAACGACCACTAAACGGCTTCTAAACGACTCAAGTTCTCTATCTAAACGGAATATAAAAAGACTTCGTTTAGCAGACGTCAAACGACTCATGCATTCTAAAAATAGTGAAAAAGCTGGTGGCGCTCTCTGTTGGTGGGATACCCCAACCAGTTGAGCTTCATCGCTTGGAGGAGAGCTTTCTCATTTCCTCTGTACTGTTGTATGGTTTCACATTGTAGTTATGCATCGCTAGAACTAGAACGGCGATACTATTGTTTAAATACTAAACTCCAATGGAAACCACCAGCACTGAAACAAGTGAGATTTGAGTAATGGTCGTTGGTGTTGATACCCACGTATTTGACCACACGACCATTCATATAGATTTTTGCTCGGAAAGTTAGAAGGCTATATAGGTCATGATAAGATGAAACTTGCCGAAACACATTGCAAGAAAAGGATAGCAATATAATAATCAGTTTTAATACGCCATCTATAGATCAAACCAATGAAGCTGTGGAGCTTTCATTTTTTTTGTATGGATATTCAATCTTCCAGTCGTTTAAGCTTAATCTGTGGCGCTTGGGCAATATAATGATGAGTTGTGTAATACGCCATCTGTTTAGCAGCAAACCTTGAAGCTTATAAAGTTTTCGTTTTTTTCCTATGGATAATTGATTTTCCAGTCGTTGAAGCTTAATCTGAGGCGCTTGGGATACCAGTTACATCAGGCTAGAATCGAATTGTTGGTCTTCTTACACCAGTTTAGGGACGATAGTAATTTCAAGGCAGCAAAACGTACTTGCATATTTTGTTCAGACTAACGCTCCAATAACAAACATTTTCTTGTCTTTCACATTTTTTACAAGACTACAAGAACACCTTTCCATCGTTTGTTATATTCACAGTTTATTTTAGTTTCTAGTTGCTAACCCTTGTGCTTACTAGTTCGTTTTCAGTACGTGCGAACGGTTTCGCGATCGCTCGCCACTGTTCATTTCTACCCTTCAACGAATCACCCGCGCTGCTACGGTGTTTCATTATTTTGCTAAATTGTGTGCGTAAAAAAATAAGTAAAACTTCCATAACGGGTTCTAGCAACACCACTCTCATACACATACACACATGTGTACGCCTTTTCTTACACACTATTTTGCATCGACACAACTGCAATACGAGACGACCATTTCTTCTAGGGGTGGATGGATCGGGGAAGGGAACGAGATGGATGGGGAAGGAATGGGAGAGGTGAAAAAAATACATTTCAAGGGACGATATTAAATAAATATAAAAGTATTAAAATTAGCGATACTTTTTACAGTGCGTTGCAAACAGTGCGTTGGCAGTTAAGAGCGGACGGGCCACATATCGTACCCATCTGGGCCATCTGGTGCGGCGATCACGATCACCTCCAAGAGACGATGCTGCCACAACCACCCTGGTGGACACTGGGACACACTGGGAAAGGGTGTGGAGGGGGAATGGGGTGGTGAAGGTGGGTGAAATGTTTCAATCATATTGCAGTTGTGTGTGTTTGCGTTTTACACACACTCTCTCTTTCTCTCTTTTCGGCCCTTCTTCTCTCTGTTACAACAAAAGATTTGTGTCGGAAAGTCTCTTAGAAGCAGTTAGGAAGTTAAAACAGATTACAGCTGGTAGGGCGAGGAGAGTAGAATACTAAACTAGAGCAAGTCTATCGAAGGTACCCATCACCTGACTTAGATCCGGAAACGTGAGCTTGAGAGGATGGCAGGATCGTCCCCCTGCCCCGAGCGCTCGATCGAGTGAAGCGATCGAGTCGAGCCGAGTGTCGTGCTACTGCAGTAACAAATCGGAGGGCACGGACTCCCTATTACGTGCTAAAATATTCTAGTAAAACGAGGAGTTAGTTTGTGCTTGTCGTTTGTTTTTTCCAGAGACACCTTAGGAGCGGGTCAGTTGGGGCAGAATTGTTGACTAACTCCGTCGCCCAGTCCGCCCGCCCGAGGGATTTCCGTCTCTGCGATATTAGCAAAGCAATCGTATTAACCGCGGAAAGGAAAAGGGAGAGAACCATCATTCGCATTCACGATGAAGATTGCTTCGGTAATACCTGTCAATAAACCTATGTTTCAATTTCGTAGTACTACTACGCCTGTCAACTAAACGCTAAAATCTTGTGCCGTCCCTAACACTGTCCCTAAAGCTACACGCGAGCCCTGTTTTCCCTCCCCGTGCGATCGTCGCACGGTCGTTCGAAAAGTAGCGTTCGTTTTTGTCGCTTTTTACTCCCTCGCTTTTGCCACCGAGCTCCTCGTCAAGAAAAAAAACATCCCCAGGAAGGCATCACAGATCACGAATCCCCTGTACGGCCGTGGAAGATTAGCTGCTGTGCGAGAAGGCGGTGTTCGTGTACGGGCCGCTGTAGATCGAGCTGCCCGAGTGCGACACGGACTTGGTGCTGCGGCGGGCCACGATGCACATCACCGCGAGGACGACGGCCAGCATCAGGCAGAGGCCGGCAATGGCTATGGCAACGGCGAAACTACGCTGGGACACACAGATGGCATCGTCCGGTGTCTGCAATGAAACGGAAAGAGAATGCCCACTTGAGTGAGTGATTCTTGGGAAGGGATATCGCACTGATTTGTTGTACCTTCTCCTTCAACACCGAATCGGCATCGTCGCTCAGCACCTCCGCGTTCTCGTTGACGTGCAGCCCGGAGAAGACTTCGATCGTGGCCGGCTGGCCCTCCTCGTCCGTCTGGCGCTTGGTGCGTCGGCTCTTGTTCGTGCAGGTCGGTGTCTAAGGGAACAGTGGGGGAAAAGCTCATCATGCTGTCAAACGCATCACCACTTTGAGTCTCCACGCCAACCACTTACCTTGTGACAGTCCGGATCCTTCAGTGCGCACAGCTTCACGTTGCACTGATAGTACACCGAGGACGTGTACGGGAACTTGTGCGCCGGGAAGGTAACCGTCGCCTTGCTCCGGTCCGCCGTGTACTCGAACGGGCCAAGAATTTCACTGTCCAGCGGGCAGCCCTCGTCGCTGATCAGCTTCTGCTCGCCCCAGCCCAGCCCGTCGCGCACCAGACAGTCCGTTACGTGCAGCCCGTACTCCTCCTGCTGATCGATGTTGATCACCAGCGTGAGCGGATCACCGATCTTCACGTTCTCCGCCAGCTTCTCCCCGGTGAAGATCTTCATGTGGCAGCCTGGCATCGGTTTGCCGGCATCCTGCTGCTGCCCGTCTTCGCCGCTTACCGCCCGATCGTCCTTACCGCTGTCCATCGAGCGGCCATGCTCGCGCCGATCGGGTCCGGCACCTTCCGCACTGGTCAGCGCAAGCGGCCGACTGTCATCGGCCGCCTTGTGCCGGTAGGAAACATTCTTCAGCGCTGCCTCGCGGCTCTTGTACCGGCAGCGTACGTGGTAGCCCCGCCCCAGATCAGTGACCAGCTTGAGATGAGGCTGCAGAACGATCGTGTTGAAGAACTCGATGCCACCGTCCTCCTGTGGATTGTACAGAAAGAAGAAGGCGTTGTGTGAGGAAGAAAGTGAAAACCCTTGCTGTACTGTAATCATGTGGAGGAGAGGGTCGTTAAAGGGTCGTGTTTGGTGTTCAATTTCGTTCGATGCTCATGACTCTCCGCGGAGAGGTACTCTCCACGGCAGACGGTCCAAGTACGACCAGGGGATATTCCAAGCCCCTGGATAGGTATAATCGAAATCACAGTACAGTACACTTACAGGGCGGTGGGCTGCCGTAATGAGCTTCTGTAATTCGGTAATGAAGGTATTCACCTTTTCTTTCCCACTTCTCTGCACCGTTCCGAGAGACTCAACTCCAATCCGCCATCTTCCCGGGGTGGAAATACCACAACAGCAAGAAGCTCCCGCCGAATGTCTAGATTGCAAAGAACGCTCGCCAAACATTGCACAACTCGTGAGCAAAAGCACTTTAATTAGCACTATTGCGGAAAGCGGCTCCATGGCTTGGATTGGGAAAAGATGCAAAAAACGCGGCCCAAGACTGGCCACGAAAACATAACGCCTTTGCAGACGGCTTCCACACACACACACGCGCGCGCTCGCGCCTCTTGGGAGCTGAAGGTTTTGTTTTAATGAACTCCGCGTCATTAGCGCCGCCGGGAAGGAACGTAGGCAAGCGGTTCTCTAGCTGCTTCACAAACTGTTGCAATTTGCTGGCCGAGCTGGCTGCCAGTAGCCAAATTATTGCAATACTTGACCACTGCTTGAGGGGGTGAGGAATTTTTGGAGAGGAAGATTTAGGCACCACGTCCACGTCCTCCCAGAAGATGGCTCAAGCCATCCCTGGAGCGTGTTAATGCTACACCCTGCAATCATCCAAACTGCACATTAAATCATCAAACAAACTCCCAACTGTACGATCGAGTTCATGACCCTCTTCCTTCTCGATCCCTCCGACAACATTCCGGCTGGTAGTATCCCATCGTATCCTTATTTGAATATTACAGGTTATCGACAAACTCCCGCCCGTCTAACTGTACCTTCCGACACAGAAAAGGAAACAGAAACTCCCAATTCTGCAACCTGCCAAACCGAATGACACTGTATCCCGCATCCAATCGTTCCAGCAGGTTTTTCAGCTCGCTCTTGCGCGTTCTACTTCTTTCGTGGCAGTTCTCTCCCGTCCATCAGCGCACTTTCGATCAACATGTAAACGGTTCTTTTGATTCTGTTTTCAATTAGATCGCTACCTTGGTGCTAGGGGCTCCCCGGTTTTTTCGTTCGTTTGGAGAAAATTGTTTCATCTAACCCCCGGTTCCGAAAAAAAGCGTTTAGGAGTCGATTTCTTTCTCTACTACCTTCGTCTACATCTTCTGGAGTGGGTTTTGGATGGTTCCAAGCGCCAAGTTTAAGTGATACAACACTCACGGTGTTTCGGTTGGCTGTTTCGGGGCGAAGAAATCGATCAAACTGCTACCCCAGTCCAGCAAACCCAACCACCTCAGGTGTGAGAAATCAGGTTCGGCAAAATTAATTTACCAATTTCTGATGAATCATCGGCTCCACCGAATGTGCCAGCGGTGTAAAGGTGCCACACACATCTTTGAGAAAGAGAGAGAAAGGGAGAGCTGCGGACCAGATTTGATCAACTCGGTTACGGTTTGCCACCCGGTTGTCCTGCTTCCTTCGGCAGCACAGGTTGGGGACCACACCGCCCGAGACAGCCGTTACGCTCGGTCAAGCACACTGTTGCGTGGAGTAGTAGTCCCACGTCTACATATCGCCGTGCCGGAATCAAAGTTTTCGAGAGTTAGCGGAATTCTAGGTCCGCACCGGGGAACGGTAATAGCAGTCAGTCAGTCCCCCCCCCTCGGAGAGGCAAACATTCTATTTTGACTCACGGTTAAGATTGAGAACACGCAATCAAAAAGCCCGTGCACGCGGTGCATGGGATGTGAAAAGAGAAATTTTCCGTCCGTCCGCAACGAAAAACCTCACAGTGACGGTTGACAGAACAATGACGAGAACCTTACCTCACTTCCGGAAGAGATATGAGCCCCTGTGGGATGGGCTTTTAATACAGATTAAACTCTGTTTCGTGTTTACCGTTTTTTTCCACTCCCTATTCCCTCATCAACATCATGACCCTTAGCCTAAAGCAGTGCTTGAGGGGGGGCGCTCAAGTTGCTGTGCCATACAACGACTACTCCACCACGCGAAGAAGAACGCGCGCGCGTTCAAGACACTTGAGGTAATTATTATCTGATAGGTGACTTCCGTGTCGGCTGAGAAACGATCGGTCCCACGCAACACAGATCGCCCCCGGGCCTCGGGCATCATCATCATCTTCAGCCATGACTCGAAAAGCATCGCCCCGGCAAAGGGTTTGAAAAGATGTAGCGCCGTGTATGGGTCACCTTTTGTATTTTATTTTCTCTATTTTGCACTGTGGGATGTCGTGTCGTTTTGATAGACAAACAAAAACAACCAAACCCCACCGAGACACAAATCGCTTTTTAATTGTGTCCATTCAGGCGATAACAGTTGGAGGGTAGGGAGACCACTAATGCACCAAACCAAACGCTGCCGTACGGCTGACATTTCCTTTCGCACGGAAGCCATTTTTGTGTCATTTTGAAAGCAAAAGCACACTCTCGGCAGAGGAATCGTGACAAACAAGACTATAAATCGATAGAAGTAATCACATTATGACAGCAACAATGTGCTTTTGGAAAGGCATTTGAAGCGACTGCGTTACAAAGCGGTTTATTGACTTCGATCGCTCGAAGTGCAACAACACACATGAGGCTCATCCCGTGCACAGGTGGCGCAAACCCGATGTACTGCTATTACCCAATAGCACGAAATCATCCACCTTAACAGTGTGTATCAATATTCATGTACCGGTGATGTTCCGTGATTACAGTGCGCTTTCCGTTTCGGAAGCGCTCAACTCGCTCGGACATTATTCAATCGTCGTAGTTCCTGCAAAGCATCGGGTAACGCAATCCACGGCAACTGGAATCAGCCAACCATCCACCGGAGAAAGTCCGCCAAACTCCATCCACCCGCTGCACTGGCCTGATAACGACGATATATGAGGCCTTTCACCAAACAAAATTCCGATCGGATTCCGATTGCTATTCGATTCCGATTCACAAACAAACCATCCGTGAACGGCGAATCGTTTGTGAGTCAATATCTATTCTTTCGTCTTCTTCTCGAACTGGTAGTAGCTTCTACAATGGCCAGGATTTCAATCAAAGTGTGAGATTGGTGATTCAAGGTCATCACCGCTTCGGAGCGGGGTGGTTTAGTATTTTGTTAAACGCGTTCGCTACTTTCTCCTCGCACTGCGTGCGATGATGGCCACAACTCGCGCAAACGATCCAACACGTACACACGCCGGACCGAAACAAACAACCGTTACTCCACCGGCCCAAGAGCCCAGCTGACCCTCTTTTGCGATGGCTCGGCTGGCAGGGCTTTTCAGCCCGCTTCTAGGCCAGAGCGAGCACCGATCGTGCAACCCGGTCCCGGGGTAGAAAGTACCCGATTGTGGCGGCCTCACACAAAACTTTTTCCCCCCGTGGGGACGTCTTCTAATGGAAGGGGAGTGCAGCCAAAGCAACGCGTGGTTTGAAGCAAAAAAAATGAGGTTAGGTCAGTCGCTCTGGAGCGTTTGCTTTTCCACGCTCCCGGGTCGCGGCCTCGTTTCTAGCAGGCGGCGTGCCAGAGCGCAAGAGCGTGTTTTCTTGCCGGGATAGATTTTTCTCCCCCGTTTGATCCTAAAATCGATCTGCATTCGATCGGGGTGTTGGACATGAGCATGGAAGCCACGACAACGTGGTAGTGTTCGCCCGTCCTGGTGCATGTGTGCTACTTTGCCGTGCCGTGCCGTGCTGCTCCCGTGATCATGTCCCCTTGTGCACGGTTTACGTTGGACAAGCGAATGGAAAAACCGGGCCAATCCGGGAGTCAATCTACTTAGCTGCCGGGGGCGCGAGATGGAAAAAGAGGCAAGCCAAGTCCACACAATCGCTCACTGCTCGACATCGTGCCGCGTGCATTGTTAAGGGGGAATGAGGTCACCCCGGCACAACGGCTTGTGCCGGGTGTTCGATTAAGCGGCTGAGACTGGAGCAACATGTCTACAAAACACGTCCGCTTTTCGTTGCACCCTCGGGCCATTTGGTGACAACGAGGGCAGCATGCACACTAATAGACACGCATCTTATGCGCTTGTATCCGCGTGTACAGTTATTTACAGCTGCCCTTAGGTGTCCCGCTGCTTACATTGACTCAACTGTCCCCTGCGATCGTATCGGGGCCCCGATCGTGAGGGTGTTGTCTCGCTCAATGCGGTCCCTCCAAACCTCCCGCAGGCGGGATCGTTTAGTCAAATTATGCAACCCATTAAGACCCATTAATAAGTGTTGGTTTTGCTCTTCTGAGGGCCCTGTGCAGCCCCGAACAACGCAAAGGCCTCCCTGCTTCTCGAGAGCCTCGAGCGTCTAAAGCACACAATTATCACAATTATCCGCGTGTTGCGCAAGCCAAACACAGGAAGTTTTCGGTGATCTTGTGCGCACGCCATAAATCTTTTCGCACAACCTATCCCATAACCTATTCCACCTACTTCCCCACCCGCTAGCACTGGGTCAAGTTCTGGCCGCCAAACCCTTTCGGTACCGTTAGCTGCCTGTGCCCTGAAGCGGGCTGATTGTTATACCCATTTTCCTCACCGTCCCTGTAAGCGCAAGCCAACTCCAATGGCTGAAGATTCGTGGAGCCGAGGTTCATAAATATTGACGAAAACATGACAGGCGGCAGCAACAGTGCCACGGGGCTGACTGCTCCCGTCAAACCCACGAACCCACGGACACGGTTTTACAAGCCATCCATCCGTCTTGGGACGTTTCGCGGTGTCTTTTCCGCCTCTGCTGCTGCTCACCGGAACTCTTCCACGCTGCACGCTGCCCAAAAACCGAGGTGAAACCACGGGCGGGTGAAACCCAAACGACGGCCGAGTTGCGTTCCCGTTGTGTGACCCTTTTTTTCTGTCGCTGGTTCCCTGGCTCGCGCGGCTTCCCTTTTGCCTGGAGCAGCGTTGAAAAATTTCATTTCCGTATCTGCTTCCGCGTGTGTGACATGCGCACTGATTGTGGTGGGCAAAGGGTGGGCAACAGGAAAGAATGAAAGAAAGGGCTCTTTGGCTTTGTCTTGAAGCAGACGGTCGCTTGAAGTTGCAGACGTATCCAATCATCTCCCGGAATGTGGACTTCAAAATGTACCCATCGTGAGCGTCGTCGTCTTGCTGAGAGATGGGCAAAATAAGAGGCGAAGCGATTTATGTCAAGCATTGGTCCGAACGATCGTACAATGTACCATAATGGTTCTCGTTAAAGGAAGATCGTGCCCGAGCAGGAAGACTCAGACATTTATGATGATGCTCGGCTTTGAATGGACGTTGTCCACAGTTCTTCTACCAGCTCCACACGCTTCAGAACTCGGGGATCAATATTCTGCGTATTACCTTTTACAGTTATGTTTGCTTGCTTTTTCGGGATTTCACTCCACTCGGGGTTCTCTCTATTCTCATAACCCCGTAGGTCATTGCTAGCATAAGCGCATAATGCCCAACGAGCGGAACATAATAATAAAATTGTTTGTTTTGATGCCGAGTGATAATTGAAAAATTAATAAGATCGTCCAATCATACGCAGGCAGCGTGGTTGCTTCCGCCCAGAAATGATTGCCGGCCCCGTTGCCGTCGGTTGGGCGGCGGCCGTCGGAGCGAGAGGGCAAAATAAAACGGATTAACTTTCCTTCCTTAGTAGAACAGCGCATTTTTTCAACTATGTAACGATTTCCTGCCCCTTTCGGAAACTGTGCGAATTAAACAGAACGTCCGTGTGAAATTTGGACTCGTTGTACTCGTTTGTACTAGTTGGAGCTTCGCACAATCTCCAAAGCTTAGAAAATGTACCAAATAATCTAAAAAAGAACAGCTGGACGTACATGACGAGAGCTCGCAACTCAATTGCTCCCCTTACTCTGGAGTGAATGGTAATTTTTCTTCAATTATCTTTGCGGATCTAGCCCCACTCACCTTTGCCGCTGCAACAGTGTACGGTGTCTTGCTGACTCAATAGGCAAAACTCCCGTATATCAAGAATCGCGAATGTCACGCAACATTGTGGGCAGTAAAGAAGAAAAGCAAAAAAAAGCGGCTATCCGAACCGAGAGAGTTTGCGCCCTTGGGGCAAACCGTCTTGCTCGCTTGCCGTTACAGAGGCGGAAGTAACGATCTGATTGGCAAATCTGCTTGCCAGCAAGATGGATGTTGTGCGATGCGGGTATGCGGGTGATGTCCTATTTTCCTGTTCCCGCGCTCCTTCCCCGAGATAGTGGGGGAGCGGGAAATGTCCCATTTTACGTTCGCGCGCCAACCCTGCCCGAATGGACGATTTTGAGGGTAAATCGCGGAAAATTATCCCATGCACACAAAGGCCCCATCTAACGGGGAATGTGTGCCAGGGGAAAAGGGGACGGGGGGGGGGGGGAGGCAAGGCATGAAGCGGGAATCGACAACCGACCTCGTCCATATAAGACCAATTTTCCGACCCACTTACGAGCGTTTAACGAATGGGGAAGTAGTTGCAGAAGGAGAGATCAGGAGAAAAAAAACAGCCAACAAAACGAAAAACTCCAGTAGCAAAAGCGACGAACCCGGACTGGAGCACCATTGCTGAATGGGGAGAACCGTTTGTTTGTATCTTCTTTTTTTTTGCTTTTCAGGCTGATAAAGATCTTAGTTTCAAAAAGTGGGATTCACCCAGCAGGGTTGGTGGCCCCACAGGGTTTGAAAAATGTGTGTGCAGAACTATTAGCGACAGCTTGTGCAGGAGAAAAAATGGCAATGAAAATAAATTAAACCGCCGTTCCCCCGGACCATTCTTTGGCAGTAGAGTTCCGTATGCTTTTCGGGGAAGATTTTGGGGAAAAGGAAACGGAACAACGCTTCCCATACGTTTAGGAAAGAAGTGTCCGTCAAAACCAGGTCCACTCCAACTCGTAGTATGATGACAGACAAGTTCCCACAGCCGAAGCCTTAAAACTGGAACAAACCACAACCGTCCGCTACTGAATGAAGTGATTTATTGTACACAAAAAAACGGTTTTAGCCTTCTAAGTCGAGCAGAAGTCAAATGTCTTCTAAATTGAGTCACTCGTCACAGGCTTGCTTGCTGTGATACCGTACTCGTTCGCTTGCGTTATTATTATGCATTCATTTCGTGGCAAGAGCAACAACGTTTCTAAACCCAGAACAATGTAGGTTGCACGATTGTCACGGCCGCAAGAAGACGATTGGACGATCTTGATGTGGGAGCTCGATTTTTCGTTGCTGATTATGTTGGAGATTTGTGCTCCAGTTTCTTTGCTGTGCTTGTGCTGTTCGTTTGGGAGAATGTGTTAACAGTCTTTGCATAATGGCAGAATCATTTTGCGTTGGAATGTTGGAAAAAGGGAATTGGAGCGGTTTGTTTTACCGACATAATGATAGGCTTTACGATTGTGTTAATCGTAGAGTGAAAGAGTCATTTAAACAAGTTTTGACCCACCACCACTGGGTGTGATCATCAAAACGAGCTAAGAAGCAACGGTTCCCTACACAAGAGTGTGTGATCCCAATAGGACAAGAACAGGCGGGCTTAATATTTGCTTTGAAAGTTGCTTTGTTTATTTCCCCAAAACAGAACCCTGGCTTAGAAGAACAGAAACCCGTTCTACCAGAAGATCAAGGCTACAAAATACCAGGTTTAATGTCATCGTGTGATATTCATAATCTCTCCAGCTAAGAAACGGGCCAGCCAATAAAATGCTGATTTTTCTCTCTCGGTGGAGTCTCGATCACGATTCTCTTTTTTTTTTGCAAGATCAAAACAAGATCTTCCGCAACATCTTGCAACACCGATATCTCATCTGCCATAACGCCTGTGCCGTGACATAACCCTGTCGTTGTCTCACAGGCCGATCGAATCATAATCAAAGCAATGTTTGCCCTCCGGATATCCGCACGAACCGCGAGGTGAAAGGTGTTGCACGAGTTGTCGTGGTGCCCGCGAGGGGGGGGGGGGACGTTGCCGCAGATTTGGAGTTGCTAGCTAATCGATAGCCAATTCTCCATTCGGTTACCTCAGTTTATTGGAACGCGAGCCAACTCTCACCCGAAACCGAAAATCTCTCAAATCCGGACATCTCCGTCTTGCGCAACCCGTGACTGTCGATGATTTACTGTGCACTGGGCACGGTTGTTTTGCCCATTTTTTTTGGCCTTTTCAATTTTGTTTTTTTTCCTTTTCGATTTTGAAGCAGCCTTGTTGGTGCTGTTTTCGTACCTCATTCAGCGTTTTGAGCGTGTTGGACTCCCGCACGAATGTCGCTTTCGACAGCAGACAACGCCGCAGAAATGTCAGACTCAATCAACAACAGTCGCTGGCCGACAGCTGCTGCGGACACCAACACACACACAGAGACGCAAAATGGCAAACAGAAGAGGGGAAGAAACTGGTTCGCGCGAAAATACCAACCGGGTGATTAAATAAAGGTCCAACCAACCAGCAGCCGTTCACAGACAGACAGAGTCTTACCAGAGCCGAAGCAAATGCGAGAGCTGTACCCGGTGGTCATTTGCCCGGCTCGAATCGAGAGGATTAATCACGACTTGGTGGTGAAGAAGGAGTACAGAAAAAAAACAGATACTATCCCTATTTCTTAAGATTCTTACCCACTTGGTTCTGCGACTCCTGCTCGGGAACGGCACAAAAACGACCCAAGGGGAGTGTACGTTAAATCGATTCCAACGCAACGCGGCCCCTCCCTATACCGAACGCCAAACCCCATTGTCAACTAGCCTTACGAGCTACACGGCCCACACGAAGTCGCTTTAAATGTTCGTACCGGGCAGCAAACGACGAGTTAAAAAAGGCCACCGCCACCACCAAACAACCTTGAGGACGATTACCGCGCCGTGGCGCCTTTCGCGGGCAGCAGAACAGACACACGCGCTAACCCGGGCACACACACAGGGCAACGGGCGTTATGAAATCCGGTGCGCGGACCTCGGCTCGCTTCCTATTTTGGTCTGCGGCACAAAGGTACGGCGACGCGCGACGAAGGTTTTTGCTTCACTTTTCCACCCTGTAGCCTTTGCCACCCTGTTTCTGTGCGTCCGAGGATAAACTCATTACCATCTGGGTAGCGGGGAAAAAAGCTGTTGAACCGACTGCAGCAGCATCCGAACGAAGGGAAGAGATGAACCGCCATTGAACGCACAGACTCATTTGCATTTTGGACCATCTTTTGCGCGTGCTGGTTAAGGTCCAGCTGTTTACACAAAACGCTGATCGTTAAAAGATGATGATCGGTGCGATACCTTCACCACAAGCTAGTGTAACAAGCAGCTCCGGTTGTGTGTGAGTAAATGTTGTAACTTTTGCATTGTACGGCAACAGAAACGAGGTGTTAAGGTCTGGGCGTTCAAGTTCTAAGGCATTGAGATTGCATTGCACAAGCAGACATCGTTTACGGATGTGATGATCACATCACCTCTCCTCGCAAGCAGTTGCGTGCTAAACCTCTCCGCCAGATTGCTTCTTCTGTCTGGAGGTTTGTTTTTTTTTACCAAAGCTGCTTCAACAGCAAACGAAACATTGAAGTAAACAAAAAGCCATAATCCCGGCGCACAAAAACCCACAAGAAAGACACCACAAGAACCTATAGGATAGACACTAACCGACGGGCAGCATGAAGCATCAGGATGTGAAGGTGTGCGCGCGCGTAGAATTAATGAAGGAAATCATCCGACTCCTCACCGCGCGTCCCTTCACCGTACCGGCGGCGAATGGGCCATACCGGTGTGTACGGTTCCGTTCCGTGGTAGTCGCTATTTCTGTACGTATGACGCGATCGCGGCGTGTGTACTTGGTTTTGGTCAGCGTGTTCGCTTGCACAGCGTACCGAGGCCGATCATCATCGGATCGTTTAAAAGCGATAAACCCTGGCACCCACCTCGTGGTTGGGGCAAGCGGCGGGAAAGACGAATATTAATATGAAAAGAGTTAGCGGAGGAAAGGTAAAAAAAATCGTGCCCCTTTGTAAGGAAATACTTCTCCACCTGAGTCATATTTGGTTAAGGTCTTTAAAGCAACACGACGATGACACTGTGCCTTGAACGGCTCATCATCGTAAAACGAAAGACCTTGTTATATAAAATTACCTCATACAGCGTGAAGCTCCATAAAAGTGGACGAACTTAAACGACCTTCCACCAAACGAATGCCACCAAAATTTTGCAAAGCCTTATACTTTTTGCGGTCCCTTACGACGCAAAAACGACCCAAAACGTCGAAAAAATAATGGGCAATTGATCGATTTACAGCACCGATGACGGACGGACAGTGTTGGTGACTCCCTCCCGCGATGACTCGTACAAGGAAACAGGAAGTCTTCAGCGGGTGGTTGCTTTTTTGTCTAGTAGGTTCCTCTTCTGCTGTCGATTAATTTTGTTTCGTTTTTTTTGTGTTTAGAGGGTCTACGAGACTTTAGGCCGAACTCCACGTCCACGCTTGGATGGAGGCGTTGAGAGAGTTAGAGAGAGAGAGAGAGAAAAAAAAACGCAGAACAAGAGGTTGCTATTATACCTTTAAAAGCACCATTTGACGCGGAAGAACTTCAACGCTGCGAAGAAACCAGAAGCGACGAACCTCCGGCAAGTCTATTATGTGCCGCATGATGTCATCGTTCGGGGTAATAATGATGGAAATTATCATGCTCTTTATTATCGCAGCTAGCGCATTGCGACTACAACCGTACCACTGCCATTTTGAGCATATCGGGGGCGCGAGATTTAAGCAAATCCCGTTCTAACCAGCCGCTGAGAACCGCCTTTTCCATGTACAATGTACAACAGCGTACGCGTATCTCCATCCGGACGCGTTCCAAGACAAAAACGGTAAGCAACCGATCTGTGTGTGTGTGTTTGTTTGTGTTTGTGGCTTATCGTTGCGTCTTCGAATGGTGGATGATTATGTGGAGCATTGCAAACCGGTACCATATGTACCGCCAGCTGTTGCCACTCTATTTCAGGGCTTGAGGCGGCGGCGCATATGCATGAATGTCGGCGCATTAGAATCGATTCATAACGAATTAGGCAAACAGTGCTACCGTACGACTCACTGCACGACTCAGCCTTCTGCGTTGAGCACGCAAGGCAAGTAGGTTTGATGGTGTTATCATCGACGTAAAAGCTTCATAAGTTAGAAATGCTCTTAACTGGTGTTATTAACGAGGCGTGAACTACGGTAAAGTCCAACCAAGGTGCCTTCACCATGAAAAGACTTCCATCTTAGGGAATCTAAGGCAACGTGCTCATATGGAGTATAAAACAAACCAAATATTAACCTATTTCTATGCAGGGTTGTTCAATGATTTATCTTAAAGATTCTGAAAAGGAATCAAATGTAATATTTAACCTTCTCAAAACTCCAATGTTAGTCTCTTGATATCACCACAGTAAATATTTACTGCTCTTTGTCCGTATCTTATCTCAACATCTGTTCCTTTTGCCTTAAATATTGCACACTTTGCCATTTCTAACTAAAATACCTTCCACGTCTAGCGCAACACGCCTGATTGTGATGCGGAAAAGCATGGCGACATTCCGCACAACCGCCATGTGTGAGCACACACGGTGTAAATATCGTTTCCACCAGCCGCTTGGTGACATTCTTTTGCAGAGAAAAAAAAAACCCAATCTTATCGCAAAACCGCCAATGATGGATTGGAATGTGGTGGGAAAACTAGTCCAGCCAATCGCCCGAAAGGCGTCATATCTACGCTTCGCATTGCTTCCCTTCGGTTGGTTCCCCTTTCGGGCTGAGAAGTAGTAAATAGAAATCGAATCATTTGCCCTTGTTGGAAAAGAGGTGTAGTAACAACAACTCGGTTCGATCGTAGCCCAAGAATAGCATTCGCCGCTCGCTTGCTACCGGCCGCCTGCATTCCACTGTATCTATTTTCACTGCAGCAAAACCGCAAACGTGTCACCGCGCCTCCAATAAGTCAACCAGGCCACGGCACGCTTTATCCCCATTTTCCAGCGTGCCGCTCAAGGGCGCATCGTAGGCGCATCTTTCTACCAACAACACACGCACAAACACATAAATGGGTGGCTTTGTCGCAACGTGACACGTATTTTTGTTTTTAACGCTTATGAATTTGCATATTCACGCTGACATTGAGCTGACGGAGATGCTGTGATAAGGCAGCTTCATTTTCTACGCGGGCTTGATAGCTGGCCCTTAGCATTGCGCAATCGATCAAATTATCACCTCTCCCCTTATAGGCGATGAAATTTAAAGCTTAATGAGGTACACGACGACCTCCAGCCGCGGCAAATGCCATTTATATCCGGGACCAACCGTGTTTGACGTAAGCCTTCTCCTACTCCTCCGCACGAAACGTCAACAAGATCGGCTTAGTATGATGTCAGCCAGAGCTGGCTTAGAGTGTATTTGTGTGTTAAGCGTGCGGTAAGCTACTAGCCCGCCGGGAAGTCCACATCGCTTAGAACCTGTACGCGCCTTGTACGTACTGGTGCGTGGGTCGTCGCACTCGATTGGCAAGCCGCCCACCGCTAGAACGCTAGAATACCGCCATGTTCCACTTACCGTCTCGATCGGCATCGTGTTGCAGCTCTTCAGTGGCAGCTTGTAGCGCAGCGGCCCCTCCTGCTCGTGGTACTCGGTGAGGCAGGTCGAATTTTTTGCCAACCCTTTCGGATACACCATCCCGCTGAACTGGCCGTTCAGGTTGGCCGGTGCATCCTTGATGGTGATCAGCATCGAGCCCGATTGGCATTGTATCCGCACGGTCGGTTCCTTGGTGAATATCGTTGCCGAGCCTGAGGAAAGAGAGGGAAGAAACATTGGAGCATCAGGAATTGTTCTGTGTGAGTGTTCTCGATGTACCCTTCACCCTATAAGGACTGCGCGTGTCTGTACTGCGTCGTGCGGGAGGTGAGCGACGAGGACATGCCATTGAACTTTCTGTCAACCCACTGCGGTGGAAGATTACATCGTCTTCGGGTAAGCCGCTCATGAGTTCGAACTCGTGACGGTATTAATCTTGCCTTGCGGCGACCCTGCCGAAGACGACATTGGCGACACCAAGCGCGCCTTCTTTTCGGTAAGTGTGCTTGCCGGGTTCGTCGCTTGTCGCTTAAAGTCTTTTCATTTTTGTTCGTAACGGACCAACATCCCAGCCCGGTTGGAAATGCGACACGGATGAGTTTTATTACTTTGGACTGTCTCCACCTCTTCGGAGAGAGGGAAAGAGAGAGAGAGAGAGAGAGAGAGCAGTAAGAACTGCTTAAACACACAACCACATCCCCCTTGTTTCGTTTCAAACCACATCAAACGAAGCCTGTACGTTCTTGGCATGGGTTTAAGGTTTCGTGTTCGCCTGCTCGCTCGACTCGCCGTTGCGGCTTTATTGCTCCCATTTATGTTAATGTCCAAGCTGTTATTGTAACTCCCCCCCCCCGATGTGCTTGTTCAATATCGAACGGCTTGGCGCAAAAGGTTCATTTTTTTTTGCGTGAACGCCGTGGTGGGATGGGTTGTAGAGTCTCTGCTGTCCCTGCTGGCGACTCGATTATGTGGCGGCGTACGGAGCGGCCCACAAATACCAAAAGCAGGGAAACATCGGGAAGCGGATCGGGAAGCGAAACGAATTCAAAAAGAAACGTAAGCCTAAGAATGGTGAACCATACGCGCGTGTGTGTTGGTGTTCTGCTGGTTCTTCTTCTGCACATGGACACATTCTTCTGCCTGGACAGTGCAGTCCGCGAGTGGGTAATAATACACCCCTTAAACGGTTACACGGCAAGCGAGAGAGTGATATATCACAGCAGTAGCAGCAGCAGCAGCAGCGGCAGCAGCAGCCACCACGAGTGTGCCACTGTCGTTGACCGCGCGGGGCGGCCGCAAGAGCTCAAAGTTCAATGAACGTTCTACACGAATATTGAATTACTTGAAAGACTCGCCCGAACGTGGCCCGTCACGTGCACATGTGTGAGAGTCTTTGTGTAATAGCAGTTGGTGGTTCACTTTCATCTTAGGCTGGCGCATTCTTGGAGGGTTAAGGGAGTGAGTTTTTGTTTGCCTACCGGATTCCAGACGTCGCTTTCTCATTAAACGACCGTTTTGCTGGCGGTTTTTTCCCCTTCCTTTAAACCCGAATGCACACTCCAACCAGTTGCAATCAGGGTAATCGGGAGGTATCGCATGCACATGCCAGGGAACGTTGTACAGATTTACGATCACTGTGGCGTTCTGGCGATCGCCTCCTCAAAGGGGAATGATTCTGGTCATTATATCCACCCTGGTTTTTGCCTGCCTCTACCTATCTACACCGGGGCGGGTATCGCGAGCTGGCCAAGATTTACGCATTTAATTAGCGCTTTTTGCGGTCGGCAGGGTGGAGGCCAGACAACAACAACAAAAAGCTGAACCGTTCATCCCGTTTGCTCGTTAGCGCTGGGCGAGGTGTAATCTTGTGAAAATCATTTGCCCAGCGCAATTGCATTCCAAAGCGGAAGGGGCCTAATAATTGCATTCCGTACGCGGGTCGCCCGTATAGGATGTGCACCGATTCGAAAGCGCAGAACCTTGTTAAACCTTATCGGAGGAGCGCGCAGATATGCAGATAATCGTGACACAATCAGCCCAGACACAGGATAAAGCTTACATCGCTTCGCTTCGATACAGGGTCAGGTTCGGTTCTATGAAGCGTAGGTCTCATTTCCATTCTCACCCCGAGCAAATCAATGTGATGTGTGATAAAGTCTGCGAAGCTACCCCGATCCCGTCCCATTCTCACGGGGCACGGCTGTTTTACGACCTACGCAGTCTAACGGGGGTTTTCGCTTCTTCTTCCTTCTGCTGGACGCACTACAACGCTGACCGTAAAGAGCATTGGTACAATTATACGCCGCCACACACACACAGTTCTGTGTGTAGAAAATGCAAAATAAAGGGAAAATGGTAAAGAGGCAGCGCACGCACTTCCACCTTCCAAGAGGATGAGCACACTAAATGGAACCTCCGTTTTGCTTTATTAGTATTTTTTGTGTGTGTTCTGTTTGTGTGTGTGAGAGAGAGTAATTTGCAATCCCTTTCACCTGTTTGTGGCTGTGTGTCTATGTGTATTTTTTACACTACTTTTATGAAAGTGTCTATGGTTTCGAAATAAATTGCCACAATTGTAGCTATTGCCCACCGCCCAGTTCTTGCCCGCCTTTCAGGGGCGCTCCAAAAGATTCTTCCTCCCTGCTCCACGACCAGCTGCAAAGCAGCTCTTGCATCCGGTTAACTGGGTAGGCCTCGGCCGGTCCCGGTACCTGAACCGGGAAGCCGGTAATGGATCGTTAAAAGTGGAAGCTATTTTGAATTGAAGCCGCGTCGGAAAGCGTTTAGCGCCCAGATGAGGAGAATATTGATTTATGGCCTGGCGATGCATGGCGGTGTAGCAGGGAAGCGTTTTGGGGAGTTTCCTAACGGTAACTGGAAACGCGATCTGTTCTGCTGGAGCGGCGAGGTTTGGTGCGGTGGAAGAGTGAGAAAAGTCGCACCTACTTCCCGCCCAACCGATCCTCTAGGCTCTACGAGGTGTAATTTCTGCAGGCCTGTTTTAATGCAGCTTTTCACCTTCTCTCAGGTTTCAAATTTCAAATAGAAAAGCTAATTTTCTGCTGCGCTCAAACAACCCCCCCCTCCCCATGGTTTACTCTCACGATAAAGTGTGTTTTCGATGAGCGTAGGCAAATATTTGCCTTCACTTGCGTCTTCAAATAATTCGAATCCATTGTCGTTACTTAATGATTCAACAAGCTTCCTTCGCCGATGCGGTTTCACCTTAACATTCAATTACATCACACAGCAACACCATCGGGTTAGGATTTGTCACATGCATATTGCCATTCGACCACTCGCTTCCCCCGTTTTGTCTTTTGTGTACATTCACCCGTTCATCCGAGAGAAACGAACGAACGAAAAAAAAACTGAACTGGACAATTACGCCATACTTACGCTTCATGGATGGAATCTGTGCGCCATGTGTGAAAGTTGTTATTGTCTGCGAAAGAAAAAAAAAGAAGAAAAAGAAAGGGGGAAAATGTTAGATTTGCTGTTAAAATTGCTAATAGATAATGGGGCAGAGGTGGGTGCGAAAACAGCAGCTTGTCATTTGGATGGCATGAAAATGTGGAAATTCCGTTGTCCCATTCAGTGTGTGTACGAGGTGAAAGATACACAAGATAAGCACACACACACACACGGGCGCGCGTGTCAACGTTACTAACGGACAAGCGAAGCACATAAATCTCCTTCCCAGTTGTAGCCTTTTTTCAGTTTTTGTTTTACACGATCGAACGAACGTGTGGGGAAATCTCGCCCCGGAATCTTCACGGCAGGGATCATCGCGCCCGCCATTGGGAGTCGCTCGTGTCTATAAATTTGCGTACCGCACGTCCTCTCGGTCGTCCCAAAGGTTCGTCGCCTGCCGTTGCGAATCGCTCGCAATGTGTGTGAGTGTTGTGCTGTCAGCGGGCTTAATTTCGTAGCGGTTGAGTTAGAAATTATGAGACACCTTTCAACTCCCAGCAACTTCCACTCCGTGCGAGAATAATGGTAGCGGCCGACCACTGCCTTCCAAAAACGGGGATGTGTGTATGTGTATGTATGTGTGCAGTTTTTGGTTTTGAAAGTAGAAAAACAACTTCTTGTCTTGCTGCACCGCACCGGGAAAAGGGCACTACTCGCGATCGAACGTAACGATCGGCCGCAGCGCCGCCGGCTTGACTCACGAACCGTCAATGCGGCCTCGACTGGGCGGCCCTTCGGGCGGCCGTGCTCGTTGCGGGTAAGTTCTTAAGCGCTACACAAGCGATACTTATCGGGCGGGCGGAAAGTTCACGACGTCGTCGTCAGCTAACGCCCGTGCTCGGCATCCTGCTGGGGCCTGGGACGGGGAAAAAAAAAGGCACAACACGACACTCAGCAAAGGGGAACAAACCATTCCCCGCGGACGTAATCGCCCTCAGGGGTTCACTTCAACTTTGTTGGTATTGTTCCGTCGTTGCAGCAAAAATGTAGCTCAAAGAAAGACCCACCACTCGGCCGAAAGGGAGGTGACGACAGGACGCAGGCGGAGCCAATTCACCCAACTTATCGTATGTGCGAGCGTGGCGTTTTTCACGTGAATATGTCAAAGTGCCAGCGCGATGCAAAGGTTTGCAGGCCTCCTAACGGTTTACCCCTAGCTTCAGCTCCGCACTCCCTCCAGCCAGGCCGCCATTGCCCGAGGTTCTGGGTCAAGCCTTCTTGCGGCGCAGTTTTCTCCTGCAGCCTGTGCACGGGCTTTGGGTCACCGTTTCTATTCTTCCGAGGCGAAGAACAGAAAAAAACCTTCCACCAAATGCAGTGATCACGACTTCGCACCGGTCGGGAGTTCAGGCAAATTAAACTAATAACAATAATAGTAATAATAATAACAATAATAGTAGTGATGAAGTGGTACTGCGAGAAAATAAATTGTCCGTCCGAGGTATTCCCAATTTTCTTCCCATTGCGGGAGTTTGCCGTCCTTCGCAGCGAAACATCTCCCGTTCCGATACTGGAGGAGAAGCGAAGATGCTTGGTATATTACCGAAGATGCCCCAGCCAACAAGATTTTCTTCGCGAGAGAAGCGCTCATTATTTGCCCTGCTTTTCCTCGCACGACCTCTACTGCTACCTACTGTATCTTTCACACTCCATTTCGGTAAAGGTCAACCCGTGCAACAGGTCCGCTTTAACGCCCCACATACAGACACACTGCTTCCTCGCTTTATGGTATTGCTGTTGTCGCTGGTAAACGGTGAAAATTACGACATCCTCTCTAATTGCACCGATCGCCCCGTCGGAGAATGCACGCGACCGCCGGACTGCTGCCGGAGAATCCTGCTGCCGAACGCGCAGAACACGGAGAACAGTTAGAATAATGAAACACATACATGACTCAACAGATTTTTGCAACCTTTTCTACTCCCTTCCCGCTGGACAATGGGTTGAGCTTGATGCTTCTATGTGTGTGTGTGTGTGTTTTTGAAGGCGACTCGGATGGTCAACGATGGGAGGAAATTCTTCCATTGCTCCATTCTTGAAGATCATCTTCCCCGCTGCCCACCAACAATGGCGCCGAACGGTTCACGTGGGCCTCGGCGTTCAAGGGTCTCGGTGCAAGCGTGCCTGTGGAGGCCAGCTGTTCACATTACGTAATGTAACAATGTGGCCAATTTGCATCAAAGTACCCGGGCCACCACACCTTGCGTGCCGATAGTAGCGAGTTCATGATGCACACACCAACACCAACCCAGTGTCCACTGGGCAACAGTAACTGTTTGGGCGTGCTCTTCCCATGATACATCTTCATACTACGATGTTGCAAACTGTTCTAGCTGCAGTGGCAACAGCCCGGCGAGTAATACGGACGGACACCTTGGTGAGCGGCCAGCTGAGAACTCATTACACCACCAGCCGTGAATCGTTGGCGGGCAGGTGAAAACATTCCGGCATTCGTGCGCATACAATTATTGTCGGCACCTTTTTGCCTGTTTCCCCGCTTGAAGATCAAGTGATCGTTCGGGGGGGTTAGTTTCGCAGTTGGATGCCGGATCGTTCTCTCGTGCGAGTGCTTTCATCGTGAGACTACAGATCCTCTAAGAGAAAAAAGAAAATTTAATGTAGATGTGGCGATCGAGATCAACTAGCCAGCGTGATAGCGAGCTGTCAGGTTACGTCCAGCGAGTCAGTGTTCTGTAGACATCTTATCTAATCGACTTGCTACGAGGCTTCCAAGTGAGTTCCCATCACAACACAACTGATAAGGACTTCACCATAGAAGGCATCAACAATGTGGATTTCGAGATCAAATCAATTTCTGGAACTCAAACAAACCTTGGTCCAAAATCCCGTGTTCAATCATGCCAAACATTCCAATTTCACTCCATTTCCAGATAAACATCGGACAGCCGAAAACGGTCTGCGGACGTCAAATTCTTGGCGTCAAAGCCTGTTCCGAGCACTGGACAGTGGAGAATGAAGGATACCCAAAACCAACAACCGCGACAGTCTTTATCGTAATCCCGCATCTCCAAACAGGCCCCACCGAAGGGATCATTAACACCGCTCTGGTAAGCGGCACGTCACGTTGCCCTACTTTCGAACAGGTTGTCCAAATGCTGCCGAATTCTTCCCGCCAGCCTCCTCAGCGGGGATCTGTTCTACGAATAATCCCCCGAGAGAAGCTCTGACCTGTCCGCGTATGTTTTGCAGCGTAATGTTTGCGTTGGCGACGTCAGTACGCCTACCGTCGGCCTGAAGGCCGTAAAATTGACTTCCCCAACGCTGCGGGCCCAACCTTGCCCTTGGGATGGGATGGGTTTCGGTTGAGGTGGGTGTGGCTCAGGGGCATAGTGGTGGCGCGTATTATTTACATATCAAGAAGACGACGTCCTAACAGTAGCAGGAAGCAATCTAGCTACATTCAAGCCGGCACCGTTGGAACTGTTTTGCAAAGGCAACGACATTCCACGCGAACACAGAATGTCTGTGACAGTCCACTGACAAGTGACGAGTTGGTGGGCACGAGTGTAGCACTCGCTGAGGCTGATGTTCGCATGATGCACAGGCATTGATGGATCCTCTGCGCCTATAGCTACGGCGGGCATCCTCTCCAGCAAGGTTCTCTGAACCCCAAAACCCCCGACACAGCTCTACGACCGTTCCGCAAACAAGTTCGCCAATCACCGCTACCGAGACGAAGCTGCCAGTCAGTCCCCAGCCCGTCCAGTTGATTGGGTCCCAATTGCCCCTGTGTCTATGTGTGTGTGTTTACTACCACCGATTGATCATTATCATTGGATTGCGAATGCGCGAGCAACTTAAAGGACGGCCTGGTTGCAACCCGCGACCGCTGCGCTTATCAAGCCGGCTGCAATCGCACAACGGGACAGTGACGGAGCGCCCGTTTACCGTTTTCGCTAGACCCGCTGGGTGGCGTCTGGCGATGATCGAGCTTGACTTTAATTGACGACGATGACGACGGTGGCTTCGATCGATTCGGTTTGGACACGCAACAGGAAATTAAAATTACCTCGCACACGCACCAGGCGTTTTCCCTTGAATGGGGGGGAATCGAGTTTAATGAAAAATGCATGGCAAATATGGGCCAGCGGCTACTTGGCCAACGTCGCATCGAAGGGTGAGGGTTTCACTTACCAAAACGTATAGTATCGTGCTAACTATCGAGTGTTTCTCCATGTTGATTTCATCGAGGTGTGTCTGTAAAATGAAAAAAAAATAGACGGAAATGAAAAGAAGAAGGTTAATGAAAATACCTGTTGAAAGTTGAGAGGAAAAACAACACAGATCTGAATGCATTGAAACTGAATTGAAAGGAACTTCGGCGGCATGGAAATCGCAACCGCTCAAAGGGGGAAAGTACGCACCGTCGATCAAGGTTGAACAGGAAAGCGTTTTGTGTTTAGCCGAAAACGGAAGGAAATCTGATCATTTCCCATCTTTACTTTAAGGTGGATCAAGTGGAAGACGCTTTCTTCTGTGTTGGAATGAAATTAACCTTTTTATATGGCTAATGTGTTCTTCTTTCTTTGAAAGCATCTCCAAAGCCTCTTTTTTCAATAAAAACTAAATTAATCATTGATTTTGCTTTCATCGACGATTTCGGTACGATCGATGTGGCTCGAAAGTCCTGCTTAAAAACAGGTTATTAAAATTGAACAGGTTTTTTTTCGTGTGGCATGTGCTGAAAGTGATGTTCCCAATTCCATTCCCTGTGTTAAGCAAAAAGCCAACAGAATGTGACAAATTTTATTGCTGCTCAAACAGAACGATAAATTTTAATTTCGAACAAGCGAAGAGGATGCAAACTTTTGCGTAGCATCCGTTGCCTTCACCCAGTCAGGCTTCGTTTCTTTATTCGCTATCCAAAGAAGGAACTGGTTTGTCCAATTCATTACGCCGTACGGGTTTGCATCAGTAAAAAACAGCGACATCTTGCCCGACCAACTGATGAGATCATCGGAAATTTCACTCCAATCGTCGCGTTGCGAAAGCCTCCGCTGTCTGTCGATAAGAGAGCGCAAAAACCCCCGGAGGCTGCCAACTTGCTGCAGTGTGTTGTGTTGTCATTCGGAACTTCCAAACGAGGCGGAAATGAGCCGTCCAATCGAGCGGCGGTGCACATAACGTTTTTCTTCTTCGGCTGCGCACTTACGTGTGTACAGCACGGAACGGAACCGGTACACACACCGGTGCGGCAGCAGCAGCCCAGCATCCAACCGCGCCAGCCGCTTGTGCTACATTCGGAACTAGGAAATAGGAAACGCATTTCATTCAATTTCCTTGCCGCACCCAACCCCGGGGAGAGAAAAATTGGCATTAAGGTGCTACACCGACCTGTTCCGAGCTTCCCAAGGCATTCGAACTGAACCATCGGTACGGGTTTTCCTCCATTACACACACACACACACACACACACTTCCTATTTTTTCCGCCTTTCCGTAAACAAGACGTGAAGGCTTTCGTGGTGCCTATTTTCTTATTACTTTTCCTCTCATCACTTTGCTTCGCTTGATGTGTGTTGCTGCTACGGCTGCTGCTGCTGGTGTGTGTTTTGAAAATTTATGCAAAAGCACACCAGCACGCATGCCGCATGCCGCTCTTGCGGTAAGGTGGGTGATGCTTTCACCCCAATCGGGTGCAGCGCCGATTTGTTGGCCTTTTGCCTCATCTTTTCTGCGCGTTTGAATCGAAGCAAATGGGGTTCAGATGGGTGGGAGGACGTTCGCGAATGGGTGAGTATTCGGTTCGGTGCGTGTTGACGTAACAAAAAAAAAAAAAAAAGGTGCAAAACACAAAACATACAAAGCGAGTTAGGAGAGTGGAGACGGTTTGGAGGTTACGTCTTTTCCAACCGTTCGATTCCGTCCCGTATGATGGAAGTGGTGGCTGTTAGATGGAACGAGGAAAAAGAAGTACACACACACACACACACACACACACACACACACACACACACACACACACACACAGCAATCATTAAATTTGTGTCTTGTGAGCGCTTACGGAAGTGAAGAATGTAGGTGACGATGGCATGAGCCACACAGCAGTAATAATATTTTCACCTCTCTTCAACTGCATTGAAGTCTTTCGTTGAGGTAAGGTTGTGGCTGCGAGATGGTGCAAGTTTTTCCGCTTTCACTCGCATCACTCTTTGAGGAAAGGTTCTTTCCTCACTCTAACAAGTGTGTGCCTTGTTCTGCTCAAGGTGGTACAACTTTGGGCCCGTATTATTCTGCTGCTGCTGCAAACTTCAACCACACAGAGAAGGCCACCGAGCATGAAATGGAATGAAATTATTTCCTCTCGGATTTATTGCCTGTGCTGAAAATACCACCCGTGAAAGCGGGCTCTGACCATTACCCAAGGCACCTGGGCCGGAGTGTGTGTGTGTGTGTGTGTGTGTGTGTGTGTGTGTGTGTGTGTGTGTGTGTGTGTGTGTGTGTGTGTGGTGTGTGTGTGTGTGTGTGTGTGTGTGTGTGTGTGTGTGTGTGTGTGTGTGTGTGTGTGTGTGTGTGTGTGTGTGTGTGTGTGTGTGTGTGTGTGTGTGTGTGTGTGTGTGTGTTTGACCATAATTCATGATCTGCAAAAAGAATGAACAAAGCAGCATTAATCCGATGCAATAAATCAAAACAATCGCGATGCTAAACACATTCCCGTATCTGATAAAACCGATCTTCCAGGCCAACTCCAGCTGGGCTCTCACACATCCACCCGCCGATACAGGTCCGATCGCTTTGCGGAGGATTAATGCTCTGACCCTGAAGCAATCTATAAAAAGTGACCCGATACTAGGCAACATCGATCGTGGACACGATCACGGAGCATTATGGAATATAAAGGCCGTTTTTTTCTTCTTCCACAGACCACTACAAAGCAACGTCGGTAAGGTCCACAAGAGAACCACCCTAAACGGTTCGCTCTCCTTCCCGAAAGTTCAATAGTTTGTGTCATGTTGCCGAAGTTAGATTGTAGGCAATAGCCTTCCCATTCCGCTCGCACGAACTGGAACACAGGCACGTACATGATGCTTGGTGAGGCACGATTTCTTGCGGTCTCCCATTGCGTGCTGCTCGGTGGCGTATGAAACTCAACCATGCTGCCACGGTGTGTGTCTGTGAGCTCGGGGCGCATGGACCTCGCCCCGGAATGCTCAAGACAACGTTGCACCCGATGATTAACCCGGGCGCTGCGTGCTTATGCTGATTTGCTGAGCCGCGTTACAGTTGAGACTGTGGAGACCGGGGCCAGGCATGTCGACATGTTAAGTGATCGTTCTGTTTTTTTGTACAGGCCATAACGATCTGATTCGAGGTGTACGTAATCGGTACGTGGTACGGGGTGGCTTTTGACGTGATCAACTATCTGCCTACCAACAAGCTCTGATTTGCAATATTCATAATAATCAGAACGACCTCCTCGAGCGCACGCCCGAAAGGAGTGAAAGGTCTGCTTTTCGCATTGCCCGCGTGGGCGATCGTCCATTGGTGGAAGGCGGATAGAAACGGCGTGTGGCAAGGCTTACAAATTAATTTATTGCTCGCAAATTCATTTTTCTATTCTCTCCCTGCCACTTCCAGCCACAAATGAGCATATTTAGGATCGTCTCCATGCATCCCCCACACTGCTGGCAAACAAAGGCGGCAAGAAATTGCATTTTAATGCAGCTACAGGGGTTGCTAGAGGTGGTACACGGGGTGGAGGATACCCATTCGTCGGCAGGAGCGATGTGCGAAAAATGTTTACACGAATGCGTGAAAGTGAAAGGAGTTAATGACTGGAACGGGGATGGCGGGCGGCGATCGTTTCGGATTAGAGTTGCCGCTCCAAGACGGGGCGGGGTTTTTTCAAACACATACACACACACACACACCCAGCGCAGACAGACAGCTGCCACCCAGCGCTAAAGGTGAGTTACGATGTTAGCCACACGCGGTTTTGCTCCTTTCGGAAATCGAAAACAATTCGCCCGGCTAGCGCGATCGTTAGTTAGTGCTTTGTTGGAACATTTTTCTCCGCTGTTGTGAGGGAGTTTGCAAAGCAGTCAACCCTCGAGAGGAGAGGAGCCCGTGTCCAGTAACTGAATTTCGTGTTTCCTAGCTTGAATCGGTTACATCACGGCGCTTGTTTTCTCCTATTTGCGACAAACTTGTGTGTGTTTGGTTTGGGGCACAAGGCGATAGCGGGGACAGGGGGTTCGTTTGCTTTAACGAATTCGACTCATCTTGAAACTGAGCTGTAGTCGTAACTTTCCTTTAATTGAATTTGGTGTGGTCGTAATCGAGTGGTTCGTTGATTGGGAAAGGTTGGTGTGGAAGAGAGATTGAGAGACTGATTTAATTATTTTTTTTTTTTCTACAACATATGACAAAACTAGTTTGATGTAATTACAAAGATATAATCCTCTAATCAAAATACTCCCGGGAAAAGGTTCTTGTGATGCGCTAACTGGGATGAGAATTTGACTATTTGTTCAAACCTGGCCTTTTTATTATTCATCATTTATCTTTTCGCTCAGAGATGCAATTTTTCTCACTTGAAATGCTTGCAAAAGCTCCAGAATATAAATCAGTTCATTATTTAACGCCAAAAAAGCGCTCGAATCAATTACTGGACCAAAGAAACTCAACAGACTCCGTCGTGGTGCATCACAAAAAAATGAGGCCCCCTGGCCAATTATTGACATTTTTCCCTCCCCCTGCTGGAAGCTGTACAAAGTAAGCTCATTTATTTGTAGAGACAAACGACACAAAACAAGCACACTATCTTGCACAAACAGCACAGCAAACGGTCCCAAATTGCCGTGCGAAACGCGACCAATAGGCGACGAACCCCCAACCTCTCCTTTCAAATCGTCCGCCTAATAGTTCTGATCCGTCCATCAACCTGAGACGCGCTGCGAGACATCCCTTTGCTGCGCTGCTAAAGCTGCTTCGTTCAATGTCAATTTTAAACATAATTATGATGTGATTTTGCCACGAGATGAGATAATCGGCCGGGCCGCAGTGCCAGATGCTGCGACCGAGCGACCGAGCGCGCACGAGCACGCTTTAAAGCGCTTTAATTGTGTTGACGAGTGCCCTCGAGGAGACACAAAAGTAAGACCGGCAGGGTGGGATGAATGTTCCATTCAGCCCGCACTCGGCGGCACCCTCTGCCCATTTGGGCTTGGCATGGCAAACTGCATGGCAAAAGTTTTGTTGACTCTTAAATCAACGCGCACCAAAACCCCCATTAGCTGTGCGCGGTCGCTCATGATCGTAGCGCGTCATGCGTAGCGGGCTAAAAATAATGCCGCACTGTCAACCGCACCATCGATCCGCTGGGACTGTGTGCAGAGATGCCCGTGAGGTGGCTTCTTCTCTTGCCTTTCTAGACTAGCAGTTGAACCATCATGAGGGGAAAAAACAAAGAAAGAAGACAGACGAAAAGATTACTTTTTCTTGAGCCCGTTGTCTGTGGACGCTCGCGTGGCCTTTACATTGGTTGTGGCGGTTTGTCTGTTAAGCTTATCTGTCCCGAACGGATCAACTGCAGAGAAGGCTACACTTAACGCACAGCACTTTATTACCTGCCCGCTGTTTGCAATGCTCAAACAACGGCGAGTGTTTACATGGGGGAATGTTTACTTCATTTCGATCGAAACGCAACACTGGATAAAATGGTCCCTACATTTCGATAAAAATTGCCATGTACGGGAAAGTATTTATTTAACATTTTATATGTTTTAAATTATCTGAGGTAATATTATTCATATCGATAAAAAAGCAATATTTGAGATAATCGTACATCACACTGTTTAACGGTTTAATGTATTATTAAACGCTGCTGAGGGTCTCTTGCAAGCACTTCAATACGATGAAATTTCCATGGGATGCATCAATTTTATTCCAAAAATGTGCATATTTTTTTTGGAGAATATGTTTTAAAATTCAAAATGATGCGATAAATGGGCTCAAATCAGCACTGTTGTGCTATACACATACGTGATGGTCTAAAAAACCGTTGCATTCTTTGGAGCGATCTCCGTATGCTAGACCTTATCAATCTTCGTTGCATGCTTTAACGATTAGAAATCGCTGAGAATAACAACATAAATCTCCGATGTCAGACTAGGAGCACGACACAGACAGATTTCTTGTAAAGACAAATCAAAGCAACGCAAAATCTTATCTAAAATATCCGTAGCAGCAATGTCACGTGTCTAAAATGAACTGTACAATCGGCTACGAGTCTATTTATCTATTTGGGGAACGTTGTTTGTTGATTGTTTATCGTATAAAAGGCTTTTCACGTCCAGCCTTATTTCTCCAATATCTTTTGTTGGAGTGTTACGATAACGTATTCATCATAATGTTTGCGGAAGACTTACATTAACATTAAAAGTCATATTCTAATGCTTGTTAGTCTCCAACATAAAATCTACTAGGGATAAACAAGTTAAAGGAAATATTAATTAAGGAGCAACTATCCTCTCAATAAGTAACTATTTTATTCCAGACAAAGTTTCCAAGAAAAATTATTCCTCTATTTATAATAAAAATGATCATACTAACTATTTGTGATTGAAAAGTTAAAACTAACTAACTATTTGTGATTGAAAAGTAGCCCATCTTTTCCATCATCAAAAGACTTTTGAATCAAATGCCAACGTACAACAAACATTAAACAACCGATCAATCTAACGACCTCCGGCTACTCTGTACAGACGCTAACTGTGCCGTATTCAACAAAGAACCAGGAAATCATGAACAATGATGCTCCTTCCCCAATTTCCCCCCGGGAAGACACCAGCGGGAGGGCCTTTCCTTTACAACCCTTTCGTGTGTTTTTTTTTGCCCTCATGTTGTTCCCTGTCTATTATGCGTTCCTGTCCCGCATTTTTCGCGTCAAGATTTATGACATCACCGCGGTGGTGCCGCGGCTCTGTGTGACACGCTTGATGGATTGATCACCCATCGAACCGGGTGCTTCGTTGCTGAGCGCCTGCGTACCCAGAGCGAGCGACTGCCGTGCTGCATAATTACAACCCGTCCGAATGCAGCGCGCTGGGTTCCGGAAACTATCGTCGTCGTCGTCGTTGTGCACAAGCTAACAGTACTTGTGAACCGCCCCGTTGTTTGGCATTTCCCGGCAGCACGATTAATCGATCTCGATGGGCCGCAAACAGCGATCGCTGATTAATGGAACGATCACCTCCAAAGGAGCCCAGCGGCGACGGCGCACCCGGGTGTTTCTTACAATTAGCATTCTTCGGTCCACTAACGCAACCACTTGGGGACACCCATTCACACACACGCACACACACTCACGCACACTTCGGGAAGGTTTAATCATAGTATTCTGTGCCTTTTTTTTTAATTTATTAGCAATTCACGTTTTGGCACAACGGTGTTTGGTGCGTAAAGAAGCGCGAGGATGACTTCACCCGGAGATGTCCCGTTCCGTGGCGTTTGTCCGGATGTGCTAATCGGCCTACCGAAGAGGTGTGTAGCTTTGATTGGCAATAAGCTATACCACACCAAATCCTCAGCGATACAGCTTCCTTTCGGCAAATGCGTGGCAACAAAGGCACAATAGGTGTTTTGCAATAACGATGATGATGACATAATTGTTGATCTCATCGCGCCCATCTCGGTGCATTAATCACGTTGATCACTTTCAATCGCGAAATTTGCGCATTTGTCTGCTGATTTGTGACCATCATCGCTTCAATGAGCGATCACATTACCCAGCCACAATACAAATTGGGCTCTATTGGGTCGAATTTTGAACGCTCGATTATTTGGCCACATTAGGTGGGGCGGCGTAATTGCTGCCCCATGCTACGAAACAGGATTTCATCAAACAGCAAGCAAATGCCTGATTGTCCGCCATTCCGAAGGCATTTATTTGCAATTTCTTACACACCACCATTCTGCGTTCGACGCGGGTCGTGAGCTAAACGCGACACCCTTTTTACCGGTTGCGCAATATGAGCGATATACATACGCGCGGAGACGCACACGTTAACAACAGCCAACTAGAGATTGCAGATTGAGATCACGGTTTTCCAAAAATGGGAGACCTTTTAATGATACACCTTTTGCCGGCACGGTGGCAGTTAAAAAAAGACCGAAACGAACTCCCGCACAATGGATAAGCACGATGGCTGCACGGTGCGGGCTGTGCAATCGGTCTTCCCTCCCCACCGATTCAAGATGACCTCGCCAACCTGTTTCGACAAAAAGGTGAGGTGTCAGGCGGCGAACGAACCAGCAAACCCGAAAATCGTGCCCCTTTTGCCAAAAGTGGGTCGCGTTTTGATGACTTTACAAAATTGAAAAGCCAACCCCGCACTTCCCCGTTGTGCTTTAAAATAATAAAAGAAAAGTCAACAGACGTGGAGTGGGGCGGGAAAAAGCGATGCTCGGAGCAGATGACCTTATCTAGTGATGAAGCAGATTTTGTCCAAAACCTTCGACTAAAACTCTGTTGGCCGTTATCAATCACAGCGAACTAGTTAGCGTTTTTTTTTTGTTGTGCTTCTCATCTTTCCCTCTACAAAATGTACCTAATTTGGCTAGATTGTACCAAGATCGAATCTCGCGTGGCTCGCAATGGTGAGACTTTCGGTCTAATTAATTCCGTTAGGTTCCGCCTTTGTTGGCGAACAGTGCAGGACAGTTATTTGAACTGGAGGGCTTTATGGAGCTAATCTTCCCGCTCTCATCAGTCTCGATGGTGACTCTTCACAAAACGCTGCGGCTCAAGTATTCTTGGCCACTTTTTCTTGTTGGTTTATTGTAAAGAGGTTCGTCGCTTGCTGCAGTCTCCGCGCTGGCTGTGTGCTGTACGATTGCAACGAAAGGTGAAAAACGAAAAAAGCGCTAAGAAGCCAAGAACTTGTTCAACGCTACAGAGACTCGACACCGAACGAACTACCAAACTGATCCGGTGATTGTATGTTAATTGCAAGATACAAAGATGCAAAAAAGAAGGAAAAAAACGTACAATCCCCAAGTTCCCGAAACTATCAGGCAAGCGATCTCGGTGTACGCCGGACTCGGTACGGATAGCGCAACGAATTGTAAACCCCGCTTTGCTGTGGCTTTCCGATCAACGTATTGAGCGTAGGGCTGGCCTGCAAAGCCGATTTCATACGCAAAGAAGCTTAGAAGTAGTAGGAGCGATATTGCGGCAGGGCTCATATCTAAACAAATTGCTCGCCCAGTGTAGCGACGAACAAAAGCGTTGTCTGTACTCTCGGCGCTGTTCTGTTTGCGATTGCCTATTAATAGGACACATAATCGGGCGCGTGCTTCAAGAATACGCATCACTTCATACAGACAAACAGGAGCAGAAAAGACAAACAAGAGCATGAAAGGAAGATGAAAGATGCATTCCTAACTGTATCATGGGTTTATACCTAACAATGAAATAGCAAAGGTATCTCAAATGGGCATGATAATTGTGGATGTTTCGCGATTCTAGCACGAGAGCACACACACACGATCCGCTTAGAATGTGAGACGATGATGACGGCAGCGCACAAGAGCAGTTACCGTTGTGCGTAAAATTGATTACGAAACTAGATCAATAGGGATAGGGAGTTTGAGCAGTTGTGGAAAAGGGGGTTTATAAAGTACAGTTCGAAAGATCTAGATTCTGAGTGGCAAAGTGATCTATTGTTCGAAAATGGGGATACAGAAAGTTTATTGTTATTCTTCGGAACGGATAAGGTGTTGATTACTGAAGATGAGTATGAATTTTGTGCAGCAAATGACTCTTTTGCAACAAATTCTGCTCAATTTGTAGCTTGAAAGGCCTAGAATTTAGTTGTAGCACTGTTATAGTCATATTCTGTCACGAATGAATGAATGTTTATCGCTTTATTTGAAACCAATTTAATTACAAAAAATAGAATTTTAACAGGATTACCAACAAAACAAATCTAAAATTATTGGGAATGACTCAATACAGTTGGTTGAAATTCATCAAATAAATAACAGTCAATCCTGATTTAATTAAATACTAATAATTAAAAGAATATACATCGTTAAATACATATATTTAGGCATTATTATGCTATTGACCGTGTCAAAAATAGCTCTACGTTTTCAGATTCTCGGTTAATCAACTACTAATTAGAGTTTGAAGAAATTGAACTGTATCACCGAACCATAGTTCTTCCACTTAAACGCCTTATCGAAATGAAATAAATCACCAACCGTTAATTCCTACAAATCGTTCCAATAACATTACTCACCTACAACCTTCTCCCCACAACATAACTTCTGATTAAAACAAGGCTTATCGGCATGTGCCGTACACATTCTTCCACGGCTCAAAGATGGCCGACAACTTCATCGTCAAAGCAACGAGCGCGGTTTCCAGCGTGCGCATCGTAAAACAAACCCAAACGATCCAAAACTCCCCAAAGGGACAACCATTTGCATAGAATGCTCGTTTACTACGGCTACGGTCAACCAAAGTCGATAGGAAATGCTGACTGAAACTGTGTGCAGCACCGGTAATTAATTGATATGCAGCCCGTTAGACTAGCCAGCCGGTCCCGATAAGAATTGTGTCACGCCCGGGGTTTGGTTGGTAGGCAGGCAGTTAGAAGAAGAATGATTGTTCTTTCACTCTGCTTCTAACACGCGCGATTGATAGTGCGGCGAGCGCTGTGTGAGACCCCGCAGAAAGCATTTAATCCTAGATTAGAACGCATATAATTATGTTGCTTCTTCGCTAGCGCAGCTGCTGCCTTTATTCTAATTGATTTTTTTGTTGTCGCTCCCGATACATCGCTCTTCCTTTTGCTCCCATTTCCAGCCGGACGCCGAAGCGATTCATTAAAAATTTAAATGTTTGCCAAATTGTTGTGATCGGTAAGAATTTGCGCCGCGTGCGTGCCCTACAAATCTCAAATTCATTCGACCCAGGCCACCGGATGTTGGCCGTTTTGGGGCCGGCATTAAACGTCCCAAAACAGGGAAGCTATAATGCAGCGGTCGTGTGGCTGCTCCGCGCGAGCACCAACGAATAAATTGCTGGTTTCGATTCCATTTCAACTGCCCATTGCGCGGCTCGGTACGCTTCCAACGTATGCAAGTCAGAGCGCGTCGCGGTACAAAACTATAATTTGTTAAATTTACAGCATTCGCAACACTCTCCGGGCCGGGGTAAGAGCGTAGCCGCAATAACTGGGCCACACCGGCTTGGTTAGTCTAATGAGCGCTCGGGAGGCTACCATTTAAGCAGAAGCAGAAGGTTGGTCGCCCTTCTGCTCGATCGACGCCGACCGGGCGGGCGGACGGGCCAACCAACCAACAGCCACAGCACTGCCTCGCGACCATTAATAATCGGCTGCGCGATAGGGCCGCTGCTTTGATTTGCACGCTGCGGTGTGCGCGTATGAACGGTCCGATTAGTCGTGACCGAGCGCACCCTTTCGGGTCGAATGCGTTAGACAAAGGCCCCATTCGTGCTGCTCATCTCCCGGCAGTTGGGGTTTATCTTTAATTTGTGCTGACCCATTTTTAGCCCTTCCTGCTTAACGTTCGGGACAACAGGCTGGCAGATAGATGGAGAGCGGACTGTGTCGAGCAGAGCTATAAAGTTCGACCTTCTCTGGACGAATGGAGGCGATGCTACGATACCGCGTTGGTGAGGATGAGCCACAGTTGAGATTAACAAAAAGCTCATCGTTTTATCGTGCCCGTCAATCGCGGTGGTAGAAGTGACGCTAGCTGGGGCTCAAAGAGGATGGGAAGGAGGAAGCAATAATTAACCGCGAAACGTGAGCTCCATTGAAGAAGCGGCTCCGTATCGTACGGTGCGGGGATGAAAGTCACCGATCTGTTTGATTTGATCAATCGTTCGAGGTGTGGGAGAGGAAGGTTTTTCGAGTTGATTCGTAAATTGCTTTGTCCTCGTTTGCCGATGTAAACGTGCCGATGAGTTCTTTCACACAATCAAATCGTAGTTTGTTGGGGTAGAATTAATTTTCATTCTAAAGGCAATACTGTCTTCTCGCGGCATTGAAGTCTTTCGTCTACCGTGAGCCGTACCAGGTGCGTGTTTTAAAACCTTCCTTCCACTCCCCGTGGCAGTTATTAAATCCCGTAAGAGTGCAATAAACTTGTTGCTTTTCCCAAAACACACACACACACACACACACACACACACACACACACACACACACACACACACACACACACATAATACGTACTTGATCGGTATTATCGCACCTTATGCTGCGGCTCGAACGCTTCTACAGCACACGCCTGCATTCCCAAGGTCTCCGCTCAAGGCGGTTGTTTATGTATTTTTTGGGAAAGAATGAAAGAATGTTTTACGCTCCACCTTCACCAAGCAACGCAGCACCGTACGCAGCTGGTGAAAGCTTCTTTTTTCACCAATCATTCACTTAATAAAAATACGTAGCGGTACTAACTACCACAGGGAGGCAGGCGGCACACTAGCATCCACCAACCATCGATTCGATTGGGAAATCGGATTTCAATTTATTTTCCATTTGCCCTGCTGACTACCCTTTCTGCTGCTACGCAACAATGCTCACAACTATGTTTGTGTGTGTGTGTGTGTGTGTGTGTGAGCATCTCGCATGGGTCATCTAATGCGTATGCGTTCAACAACAGCAACTAAAAAAAAACCTCCGCTCACGAGGGAAGCCAAGAAACCCCATACGAAAAGTACGTTTGCTTTCAATGACCTCGGCGTACGCCAATGTAACGGATTCTTGACTCCAGCGTCGATCGCTGGGCGCATGCATGCGTGTGTGTCTGTGTGTTTCTTTTTCCATTGCTTCCCTTTCCCCGTACACACTACAAACTACACTGATGTTGGTGTTGTGTGATGGGTTTTTGGGGTCGAAGCTTTTCCTCCCCCGAAGCACGCGTACAGTTTCTTCTGGCGGAGTATTTTTTCCTCTAATGACTCGATTGGCCCGAGCATGCGTGTGCCAGTGTGCTGGTTTCTTTTACAATTTGGAGGGTTAGTTTAGAAAGGTAGAGTCATAAAATGTGTGCCAAATCGTTGGTTGAATCAATGGTGTTAAGTCTTGAATCAGAAAATGAATCGGAAACTAAAGACTTCAATCAAGAAAGCGACGAACCTGATGGTTTTGTCGCAAACTAACGAACAAATAATGCAATACTACGAAGTGGATTTTTCAAAACAGAACCTTTAAGATCCAAGTGTGCATGTTTCGTTTCTAAAAAAAATATTTAGACATTCAACCATAATTTTTTTTTTTTTTATTCAGGAGGGAGAGCCGTATTGCTTAAACATAATTTTTAAAAATCATTGCATAAATTTTTAAAAACAAGAGTTCCGCAAATAACTTTTAAGTGTTCCAAATTCAATGGATTTTACCCCATTGAACTTCGTACTACTTTGCCTGCTTCATTATGTACATTCTATTTTTTACTTCGAACCACATTTTGCTTCTCAATACTTCATATTTGCGAAAATTACATTAAAACATTTTTCTTAGCAGCACCTCTCCACCATTCCTCTTAACGCGAACAACTCTTTTTTGAGTAATTTAGTGTGTTTTACCCTTTTTATTTAATGAATTTAACAGCCCAGATAGGCTCACTTTGCTGTGTTTAAAAGCTTTCAATGAAATTAGAAACGGCATGCAAAACACTCCAACCGGCGGGTAATGAATGTACTGTACAGCCTCATTGCCAAAATCAATGTCGGCGTGTGAACATTATGCTTGCGCTTGCCACTAGCGTGTACAGCATCTTTTCGCTCAAGACCTACTCCAAATATTCATTCCCATTCAAAACTGGCCCCCTTCTTCTCTATTAGTTTTAGTGCGAATTAATCCGTCAGTGCGGGTTCGTTCGGAAGGCCTCCGACAGGCGCTGCGCCGGCATTTGCAATTTATTTCACACACACACACACTGGAGGAGGTAGCGTAAGGTGCTACCAATGGGGAGGTGGTTTTGTTTCCGACTGTGTAATGAAATTAACGCAATCAACATCCATCCATCTCCGTGGCGGGTGTGTGCTTGTGCAAATGAAGAAGTAATTGCGAAGTGCGTTGCGTGTAGCAGAGCGCCCCGAACGTAGAATGCTTTGGCTTACACCTACTCTCACCCACAACCACCCACTGCCATGTGGAACATGTGGCGAGCAAGCGAGCGGGGCGACGGAGGTCACAGACCAGAGCCCCCCTCCCCGGGCACAGTCAGAAGTGGCCACGTTGCGCTTTATTAAATGCAGCGCTCCGTGTTTGTTCCAACGCCGTGACGGAAGTCAGCTGAGGCTGAGTGGCGTGGGTGCACGTGAGCTTTGCCATACGCCTCCTCACGCGCCTAGTAAAGGCACATACAGACACACACACAGAGACGCGTCTTTGGTGCGGGTACCTCAACCTAAAGCTGGAGGTTGTAGTGTGTATTACGAACGATGACATCATGCGATCGCGGATAGGCGAAGTCCGTGAGAAGTTGAAGGTTAATCGGCGACAACGTAACGTGTCACGTCAGTGGGGAGAAGGTTGTTTTAGTTTACTTACGCTCCGCCGATATTGAGTAGGTAAGCCATTTTAAGGGAAGAATTCTTGGCTGTGTACGTGTGGGTTTTTTTGATCGATTTATTTGAGTGCTTTTTACCGCCCCAGAAGGATGACGTTCTTGAGTGATGTGTAGCAGAGTAAATTAGATTTTTCTGAAGCGATCTATCAAACATGGTGACTCACAAAACGCCCACCGAAGAGGAGTGTACATCCAACACACAAAAGAATTACACCATTAAGGCCGCCGAGCTGGTGCGGTGTGCTGTTAATGTTTTCCCACTTTTTATTATTAATTCGTGCACGCAAATTTAACGTGTTCTTCCCCCCCATTCGAAGCAACAGCTAGATGATCTTCACGACTTTGCTATTTCATCCCCGACACGGCTCAGGTGCTTAGACTTTATGGTATCCAATTTTCATAAAACTAGTGCCCCCTTCGACCTTGCCCCCGGGGTCGGGCACTTGCACTGCTCGATCACCCTTTCGGAAGGGAACTTTTGCCAGCCACGTGATCTGCAGTGTAGAATTAAAAAAAAAAAGGTTCATGGGAACCGTAAAGCCGTTTGAATGGGTGTTTTGCTCGCCGTATGTGTTGATAGCAGCAGCAGCTCGGCGTAAAAAAGAAGGTTACCTTACTTTGTGCAACCCCTTTAACCAGCGCCCTCATGCACAGTTATGCTTAATTTCCCATTGCATAACCTCGATATGCTTTGTGTTCCTTCCCACCCTCAATCGAGCTCGAACGATAACGATATAATATTCCTACGGAAACACACACACACGTATGCATTCTTCGGCATGCATCGGAGGAACCTGTGGTGCCGTTTTTTCCACGCCACCAATTGGTTGGTTCCCCGCACCTAACGGGGAAAAGGTTAAGTAGAGCGAGGAAAGTGATCCCGATGCACTCCGCCGAGTGCTAGATTTGTTTGCATGTGTGTGTATGTGTGTGTGTGTGTGTGTGTGTGTGTGTGTGTGTGTGTGGTGGTGATGGGAAAATTGGCAGAAAAACTCCCACCAAATCGTCACATTTGCCGTTACGATCAAAGGCAACGAAGAAACAAGCAAACAAAAAACTATCGACACATCAACGTGTTGAAGATGAACGATTTTTTCACACAGCTAAATTGCTTATTACTCCTTTGCCACGCAGGAATAACATCCTGTTGCCGAATCGTTACTGGCAAATCACAAGTCGTGACTGTGGTTCGCAAAAAGCACCGAATCATCCCTATAAATGATCGCTTCCGGAACGTTGGTCGGCCAGGTGACGGCATGGGTCATCCCTGCGCGCGAACTGAGATCATCCTCAAATCTATCGCGCGTCTCATCCCCGATCGTGTTGATCATTTCGAGTGAAGATTTGCGGGAATGATTCGAGAGGGATGGTATGCAAAAACAAAACCAAAAAAAAAACACAAATCTCTCAACACCCGAAAATCAACGCCAGCTCATGTCCACACGATCATGTCCGGGATGAGTGCGTTTCGGGCAGCGAGGGTTTTGAATTATTAACGACCGTGACGGGAAACTTGTACACGCGAGAGCATTGGCATCGATCAAGGTAAAACTGTTAAAATATTAGGTTCAAACTGAACATCATTCGGCCTTGCCAGTGATAATCAGTTGGGAGGCTATATTTAACACAGTTGGCACAGGTTTGTGATTTCGTTGCTGTCGATCAGAAACATCCTTTGGGGTTGTTTTTTTTTATCAGGTTGGCTATGGTAATCCTATTTGTGTTTGAGTTTCAACATTCAACAGGATCTTTCATTGTCAATTTCCGCGACGTCAGCAAAAATAATCGCCTTAGGTATTTATTAAGGAAACAGCCTAAAATGTTCTTGAGTAATTATAGTTAAAAGAGTCTTTACTAAGATAAATCAATAAAACAACACTCAGAAATCATTTCAGTTTCTTTACATTAATTGTAGACTGTGTTTAATGTTTCTTGTGTTATTTGAAGTTTTAAAGGTTTTTTAATTTAATTTTCCCTTAGTCCGTTATAATGGTAAAATACATTACATTCATTCAATATTACTCAATTGGGCCAAGATAACTTGACAGAGCCAAATGTTCAAATGTTTTTGCAATTTCAGACGTTATTTTACCATGGCTTAATTTTTACTTCATTCATCTGTATTTTTCCCCATCAAATTTGTATAAATTGTTCATTTCATTTTATTGTTCAAAAGAGAAAGAGGCAAATATTTAGCAAATGCGATAAAAATCAAAAGTTTCATCAATATCTACGTACTTGAAAAACATAATGAAAATTGCATTTTGGAAGAGTTGCATCGAAGTAATAGTTGTCACACTTCACTTCAATTAACAAAATAGCAGTCAATGGAACATAAAAATACTGTTCATCATTAAACAAGACTTTCTGTGAAATAGACATTTGATCCTTGAGTTTTCATTCATCGATCGTGACTCAGAAAATGCAGCTCAACCGCCTGGTCAGACTACTAACCTCAATATCCAAATAAGAAATGTTCCAATACACGTTACGATTTCCTGAACGAAGGACAACGAACCATTTTAAAGCTACCTTCATGCAATAATTCCCCCATGTTTCGAGCACATTAAAAGCGCAAGGATTAAGCAGAGTGTGTAAAAGTTTGGAAAGGAAAAACACAACCCTGATCGATCGGGTGACTTTCCCACTTTTTTCTTCTTCTTCTGCCAGCTAGTCTACCAGATAACCGGTCACCATCGTCGGCCATCATCTGGACAGCGGCTTTGTGAGTGCCGCAAGCTGCGCAGCTCACTTACAAAAACGATACTTACTTTCCACTTTGTCGAGGTTATGCAACGCTTGTTGCCTTCGCTTGTCGCACCAAATCCAACCGAACCGAACCGGTGATCGATGAGAGGGAGCCCTGAACCGCTGCTTGCGCTTTTCTTTCGTGACCGGGGGTTTTTCGCCTTGCGCCTTGTGCTGCTGCGCGGCTGCGGACTTTGATGAACGCAAGGGCCGTTGCTCGAGGACACGGCGACTCGAGGGAAATCCTGTTTTCGGGGTGTACGTTCCACCAGCACCACCCCTTCGGCTCTTGTCGGCTCCTTTTACGTCTCCCACCAGACACACATACAAAGGAAAAACACACGCACACCGACAACAACACACACACACACTCGTTTGCTTCTTATCTGTGTGATGCACTTTGCTTATTCGCTATGCTTATTCCACTGCACCAACCATTCGAAGCACTGCAGCTTGCAACACAACACGGAACAGAGCACAGAGGAGAGATGAGCACCTCACTCACACTGCACGCACACACACCTTACACTTGCATTTCCGTTTGCTTTTGCCCTTACTGCTTTTTTTGTGCACATAGGCGAAGGAGAACCCGAAAAATAAATGAGAAGACAAATATTAAATGATGAGAAATGATCATGTGCCACCCTGAAAATAACGTAGACGTGAAGAATTTATCGCCCCACGGCGCAGTCCTCTCAGACACGGCCGAGATAGGCTGAGATATCAAGAACCCCGAGAGAGGGACAAAGAGAGACAGAGATAAAGAACTGTACACGCACTGTACGAACAAAACTGTAGGGTGTGCGACAGCACCAAGGCAAACACGACAACGGGCAGCCTATCGCGAACACGATCTTTGTCAGCGCGCCGGACAAAAAGGCCGTCCGGGAGGCGAAGGGTAAAAAGGCAAACAAAACACGCAACCACACGCGGCAGAACTTGTACGACCAAACGGACGGGGCAACCTTACGCGGCTCGATTCACATATTCTTGCCCGCCAGATGTTGGGGAAGTTGTGTTTTATGAGAAAACGCGCCCAAACCAGCGGGTGACGAAATTGGGAATTAATTTTAGAAACACGCCAAAACTCGAGATCGAGACACTTGCTGGCCAGTGGTAAAGGGAAAAGTTTTAAACACTGCACTGTGAAAGAAGCAATCCTCCCCCGGGGCGGGCACAACAGTCAAGCTAAATTATGTTTTTTTTTTTCGGGCAGCTAAAAGAACCACTTCTTCGTAAGAAAAAAAAAACACCTTAAAAAACTTCGGTGCAAAACTCAAAAGTAGCAGATCCCCACCCGGCGGGAGGTTCGTTCACTTAGCCACCGAGAGCTGGAAAATGTTGAAACGAGAACACACACATAGTGCTGGGCCGCTGGGATCGAGGATCGCGTAGAAAAGCACACAGAGAAAACAACAACACGCAGATCGACTTACACACTCTGTACCGCTACGAAGCTACGAAACGAATAAGCGGGCTGCGCTCGATCGGGAGACTTCAACGCGACCGCAGACCGGAATACCTTGAAAATGTTGCTCAGGTATCGTTCTTAGGCACGGCTGCAGTGAAGCGTTGTTGGAAAAGTATTGTAATTGAAAGTTGTCAGGTGACATTTATTTGGTATCATTGATTTGAAAAATTTCATAAAATATAGATTTAACAGTAAACGAGTGTAGTTTTAAATAATTTACAAAAGGAATAAAATAGTTTCCACATTGTTTGATATCATGAAAGGACATTGCAGTCATTTAATTTGACATTCGTTCAACGCAAAGTTCATGTTAATTGATGTTTCTATCACTATTTATGTTATTTAGTTTTTAAACCAAATTTTTTTGTATAATTATAAAGCAATATCTGGGTAATTTGGTAATCGACCAAAACCACAAAGGATTATGACCATAATCATGATAACTGTGCGATAACAAGGATGCTTTGTTGCATAGGCAACATCTTCAATGTTTCAGTTTCTTCAGCATTCAGTTATTCTGTTCCTCCATGATATTGCAATTACGATTTATTATATTCACATTTTACCACTTATAAACATGGCCTCAAACACTGAATTCGAGAAGAGAAAAAACATCAAGTGATGAAACCTCATAACACAAGACATTAACAAGATATCAGGAGATTGAAATTCGTTATAAATACATTGAGCACACATTTAAACGCTGTGCAAGTAAGAATTTATCCGGTTTATTCTAACAAAAGAAGTTATCATAGTTGTGTGACACTCCCTTGACTCTTTCTTATGCAATGTGAACCTCATATGATGGAAATTGAACTCTATTGCTCCCTTTTTGGACAGGCTCCTTGGAAATTCCTTTGTGGACATGGATTTGTTCAACAAAGGTGCTATAGAGTCTAATTCCTATTAAGCTAAGTTCATTTCAAGCAAGCAAGAGTCAATTAAGTGTCCCACAGCTATGGGAACTCTTGAAAAATACTGAATTAGATAACTCTCGTTTGGAAAAAGGTTTGGAAAGATTAACTTTGTGATCTGTCTTGTTCCGGATTCATAAGTCTTTTTTATAATTAAATACTTAAGGATTCAAGTGCATAAGCGATTGATCGTAGATAATTTTTACAATTTGTTCTCGTAAAACCAGAATCACAGTAGTTCTACCCAGAAATCATAACATTATTTAAAAACAATAGAATTCGGTCACATAATTTCATAAAAAAGCAACTCCAAAATGTTGTTATCATCTTGAGAAAACGATAAAAAGGGATTTTACTATTTTTGGTATATTGTTATTCAATTCTCTAGGGGTTTTTGTGATCATGCTTGCACCAGCAAACCTATGCTGCTCTATCTCTCTCCCTCTCTCTCTCCTTTTCTTTCTTTCAGCAGGAACAGCATCGCTCCCTTTTCCACACTCACACCCATCGGAACCGGACGGACCGTTCGCTCTGTGTGTGCATTTCATAAACCCCTCGCAGCACGTAGTGGTATTGGTGGCGCAAGGGGTTGTCGATGTTGCCAGCCCAGCGCGAGCGCAACCGTACGAATGCACGCGCGCACCGTTTGTGTGCAGGAATGTGTTGAATGGGGCGATGTGTATGCGACCCAAACGCACCATCATTCGTGGTGCTATGGTATTGGTGCGAGGCGCATAGTGGGCTTAATTGAATGCGTTGCGGCGGTTTTCGGCCACCATGCGCTCCCCAAAAATTGCGTCCGTTAAGCAAGAATAATTTAATTAGAACATTTTCTAGGTCAAAAGCAGTAAGAGGGGGGATCGGGAGTATGGCGTTTTTCTCACTTGTTATGTTAGAAAACAGTTCTTTTGTGCCCGGGGTTTGCTTTTGCCTCCAGCGAGTAAGAGTCGTTACACAAGAAATTTTCGATAATCAGATTCTAATTTTCTCACCCCAAGGTACATGAGTGCAGCGCAACGATTGGGTTTGATGGCGATGAGCTAATAATAGTTTGAAATTATTTTTAAACGGCACATGGAACGGGATACAGATTCTTGCACAAAAACTCCACTTAATTTGCCTTAAATTATGTAGGCATTTTTTTGAATTGAATTCCAAAAACCTTACAAACAAAGGGCCGTTTCACGTGCGATGGCATCATGCTGCCCTGCAACTCTTTAATTGGGCACATTTAAATGGCCACTCGGATTTGTTTTTTTTTTTCAAAATCAATTGTAGCCTCATTTTTCAGGACGCTGATCTGAATACTGAACTGCTTCTGGGGTGGCCAGTGCAAGTAATTGGTGGCAAAATGTTCATCACACATCATTAGGCGCATCCCGAGCGCCTAATGAGTGCCGTACCGAGGGCATCTCCTGCATCTCCGCCAGTATCGAGGGTGCACCTTGAATGGAATCTTCCACTTCAGTAAAAGAAATCGAAAAACAAAAAAACAAAAGTGACCCTAATTCGGTCGGCCTAGTAATTAGGAAGCTTTTTCTCTCGTTTACTTTCGTTCGATCGCGAGTGTGCAAACAACGCGTTTAGGACTTCCTGCTCCTCAGGCAAGGCAAAACCCAAAGGTAAACAAAGCGCAGATACAGTTAACAAATCATGTTAACCCGGCCCGCCATCCAAACATCGGCCAACATCGAGCATAATCGGCACAGAAGTAAAAGTGTGTCCTCATTTCCCTGTCCGCCAGCGAAATGGGTCACATCCCGCCCAGAGCACGGCTCACTGTGAAATGGTCATTTGAAAATCCCCTCCGTCCCCCAATCGCATCCCCCTACTGCCCCTATCGGCAACCGGCAGCCCACGCGCATGGCACGTTGATTTGTTGGTGTTTGCGAGCTGCCTTTTTTCACCCTTCGAGCGCCATTGCCAATGCAACCAATGCAACGCAAACATGTACATCTCGCCATCCAATATGGCGCTATGGGGAGCGCACCGTTGTGTGCGCTCAGAAACGAGCAGAACCGGTTGCAATCGAGAAATTGCAACACTCACATACACACCAACACACGGATAGGGGCCGAAAAGTGCACAAGAGAGAGAGAAAAAAAACACCCCAACAGCACGAGCAAACGATGGGGAAATGCAGTTTGTGCACCCTGAAGACAAAGGCTTCGATGCAAAAGAAAGAAAAAAAAACAAACCTCCAGACACCCTTACCGAGAATGTGCTACAAAGACGGGGCTTTTTGGTGGAGCGACACGGCCTCCGACACTGTTCGTTTGAGCATATTTTTGCAGCATTTTCGTTGTTCGCCCAACAACCCCTTTACGGCCTTTATTGGCCATTTTCCAGGAACGGGCTTACAGGCGATGTACAGTGCCTTCGTGCATATGCAAGCGATTCGCTGCATTGATTCGATACAGGAAGAACACACATACCTGCCTTCCAGTTGTCTCCATTGCACACCCCTCCTACACCCCGTCCACCCCAAATCGACAAGCTGCCTCGAGGCATTGGAATGCAAACGCTCTCCTGGCCTGGGTCTTTGTGCGAATTGTCGTTCCGGTCGTGGAATGACTAATCGGAAAAAAGCCTCCCCTTTCTCAGCTCCCCCACCATTTGCGGTGTCTTAAAAGCGTGATGACCGATTAAAAGGGCGTGAACGGGTGACTTGTACGAAGGCATAACAGAGGAATCTATGCAAGGGTTACTTTATTATCGAAGCTCGAACTCGCACTCAACGGGGCCCTACTGCACTGACGACCTCGGTGGTGGTGGTGGTGGTGGTGATGTTGCCGCCCCGTCCAGATGCCGCAGATAGTCCTGCTCGAAATCGTTCATCTGCTTCGACTGTTCCTGGTTGAACTGTTGCTTCTTCAGCTGGTCCACGCTGAGCAGGAGCTTCTTGTAGTCGGCCAGCACCTCGGTGCGCTGTTTGCGCAGTTGCCGAATCTGCTTCTCGTACGTGAGCCGTTCCTGTCGGGCGGCGTCCCGTGTTTCCTGAAGAACGGGAAAGAAGCGTCAGTAAGTATGGGTAGCATTGTTTTGTAACTGTGGTGTGTATGCCACTTAGTAATTTTGTTTATAATAACGTTTTAGTCTGGTAGCCTGGGAGTCATTTTTAACAGCTTCAATGAATTTGTGACAAGCATTTTATAACAGAAGTGCATACTAGTTTGCCAAAGTGAGCATTATGTAAGAGCAGATCAGTAACTAGTAACAGTAACAGTAATCTTTAAATATACTTGGTGGACTCATGTAAACGTTTCGTAAGTTTGTGGTACAAAGAATCATTACTTCAGAAAAGAATTTCATTCAATTAAGCTTAACACCACGCTTTAAGTCTTTCATACTTTTGTCATATTGCTATATCACAGATGATGACTTGAATTGAATTCGTCATTAATGGTTACATCACTGAGTTTTTTTATTAATTTTGAATTATACGGGGTATTACTCCTTACGTTAAATATTATAATAATAACTGTCAAAGTAATAAAAAGATTTCTCAATTAAACTAATTAGAAAGCTTACAGGGGTTTTGAAGTAGAATTGAGAACTGACATGGTTTCCCAAGAAACTGTTTGACATTTTGATAAAGGTTTCAGTTAAAATATATTTGTACCACTTTTAGCCTGATTTCAACCACTTTGAGCAGGTGTTTTCGCTTGAAACCGATCAATTAATAGTTGACGAATTCAAAATTATGTAAAAAGCAAAACCTCTTAGGAAGCTTGTTAATATCCAAATTTCCTGCGTTGGTTTTGTGATAAATACACACTGCTGACCATGCTTCGTTTTCCATCTGGACAATCCGTCAAACAAATAAGACAAGTAACCCTGCTTGAAACCCGCCATGATCGCGTAGGTCTTATACGCCTCGGCAGAGCAAAAGAGGCAAAATTTACATGCTAAAAATATTCATATTTCAATTCTGTGCGTGATCTCAAGCACTGCTCCCAAGTCCAAAAAGCCAGCTCTCTGTGCCTGTGAATGAATACAGATAATATTTAGCATCGTTGGAGTTCCATCGAAAGCTCCATCTTTATGGCGGACAGAATATCGTAAATATCGTCTCAAGCTGTGAGCTCTCGAAGCACTCCATACTCCGCAAATATCTTTAAGCGCATCTTCTCCAAAATTCCCCACTTGATCATCTGTAACACAGCGTTCAGAAACGGGATGAAAAGGGGGGGAGAGGGAGGCAGAAAGTTTCCCAATTTTCTTACCCACTTGCTACAACCGACAGGCAAACAGACAGAGCACAACTAGAGAAGAAGCCTTTCCGTCAACAGACGTAACAAACCGATACCTTTTCCGAGTCGTTCGCAATGCTCAGCTTGATGCGCAAACTTTCGACCTCCTCCTGCGCCTTGAGCAGCCGCCGGTCCTGCGTTTGGTTGTGGTTGGCAAGGTTGCGTATCTCGGACCGCGCACCGTACAGCTCCTTCGCCGAGACGTTCAGCTGGGCGTCCTTTTCCTGGAAGCATCAATCATTCGGCGTTTGAAATTGTGAGTCAAAAGACTTCACGCAACCCTCTTGCCTTCGTTCGAGCGCAACGTACCTTTAGCAGTTTGTCCAGCTCCACGTTGCGCTCCTCGTACTTCTTGACCGTGCGCTCGAGCGCCCCATTCTTCGTCAGCAGCTGTTCCTTCACCGCCTCGAGCTGCTTCAACCGATCGAGCGCCAAATTAAGATCCTTGACATTCGCCTCGTTCTGCTTCTGGCTCGCTTCCAGCTCGGTCTGAAGGATGGCGACTTTGGACTTGAGAAACCTACACACACACAAACACACGACCACAATCGTCAGCTCCGTTAGTTGTACAAACAGGCTTCCCCCGAACCTACTTGATCAGTCCCTCCGAGCTGATGTTCTTCTTCTCCAGCACCTTCGGTACGACGTCGGCCATGTTTTTGCTGAGATTGCGAGCCGTCGTCCCGGCCGATGTCACCGATTTGCTTGCGATCAGCATTCCACCACCCGGACCGGGGCCACCGCCTACACCACCACCACCGCTACCACTGCCCCGCTGGCCATTGCTTACCTTGCGCTCTACCGAAACGGTCGTGACCTTCACCAGCTGCAGCTGCTGGTTGGTGGTGGTGGTGTTACTGTTATTGGCCCGTGTGCGCTCTTCCTGTATTGCGTCGCACCGAATCTCGGTGAGGGTCGTCAAGGTGCTGGCCGGTTCCTGGACACCTCCACCGTACGTATCCTTCTCCCCATCGCGCACCACCGCGAAGATGACGGCCGACGAGCGTTCCTCACATTCCGGGTCCTCGTCCGAAGCACCGGCAGCAGCACTGCCGCCCACACTTCCACCACCGATTCCACTTTCCTTATCGGTCGTATCGATCGAAGCGCCCAGCTCGGAGGAGGACGACTCATCGCCCGGCCCGACGACCGACGCCGCCGCCGCCGCCACATTGTTCAGCTTCTTCAGGCCGTGGCGCAACCGGCGCTTCGTTGTCATCCAGCTGACGTTCTCGTTCAGCTCGAACAGGCCCCGTGACTTGGCGTTTATTTCCTCGTTCAGCCGGAACAGAACGCGTTCGCGCTCGAGTAGCACCGGATCCATGCTGTATTGTTTTCCGTTCCTGTCGGGTTCCTTACCGGGCAGCTAGCGGCACCAACTGTAGAACACTTTTCTTTGTGTGTCAACCACCGCAAGGTGCTGTGCTTCCAGAACAAACCAACCGTGCACAAAAAGTGTCCCAATCTTTCTTTACTTTCCAGCACAAAAAAAAAAGCCCCCACAATCGAGAGCTCTCGGATTTTCCGCTCCAACGCGTTTCGCTGCAATCGGTGCCCGGCGAGTGAATGCACGCCAAAGTGCCAACCGTTGATTGAAACGGGTGGCGTCGTATGCCGTCTACAGTCGTTGCCGTTGACAACCGACCGGAAAGCCGGCCCGGGGGTTGCTATGGTTTTTCTTTTCGGCGTAGCGATGGTGAAACCGACAGCCAGCCCTGCCGTTGCCGTTGTTTATGCACGCCAAACAGAATGCCGGTGACGCACCTGTTGATGGCTGTCCCGTTGCGTGCCGAGGGTTTGTTGACGTCCGAAACATATTGGGAATGCCAATTGAGGTGTTGTGTTCCGAAAAAGCAAAGAACGTTGCCTGCCGTGGGACGCGTTCCAGTTTACCGAAATGTGAATGGAACATGCATTGGTGGTGGTGGAAAAGTGTTAAACGTGTTTCTACGAATACTAGAACCTGTTCTATGAGTCATCTCTTTTGGGAAGGATTTACAAGAAAAAAAACCTTCAAAAAAGATACAAATTTATTCTGTTTAACACAAAGTAATGATAAATTTGTGGTTATTACGAAAGTAATTACGATTTCTATCAATCATATGAAAGATTTCTTTTACACTGTTTGGTTTGCATTTTTTTACTTCAAATTCCTTATCCCACTCTATCAGTGCTTGCAAGGGATTGCATAAAACGCATTTGTTGTTTTACGCTGCTTTTTTTCAAACAACTGCTGTCAGAAATGTTTCGTTCAACAGTACTAGAGGCTACTACTGGCTTTTACTGTTTCTGGACCTTGACAGTTGTTCCTTGTTCCTTTACTGCGAGAGGTTCAGGTACAGTCCTTGAATTGGACTAAGTTCAGTATCAGTTCCAGCAACAGTATGAGTTGAGATATAATTCCAGGATCTGTATGGCTTCCGTAACGTTATAGGTTATGCATAAGTTTAAAAACCACTATAAGTTCAGAATTAAATACAAACCTTATATCGATTAGGAAACAGTTTTAGCACGGGTATGGGTTCAGAACACTTGTGAAGGCCATAAGTCCTTAATTTTAATGCCGGGTGGATTTGTTCCAGAACTGGTCAGTATTCTAGGCCAGTGATCAAGAACCAGTATGAGTTGAGAATTCATTCCAGGAATGTAACAGGTTCAAAATCTGAATGAGGACTTAAATAGCTTCAGGATAAGATCCACTGACGAAGGGTTTTCTGTATCATTTCTAGGACCATTATGTTTTTGGGATCAGTTCCATAACCAACAAGGATTTGGAATCATTTCCAGGACCGTTTTGGTTTCCGAATATGATTCTCTCAATTTGCCCCTTGTATTTTGAGGTACCTGTAAATTGCATTGTCTTGAAAACAAACAAAAAACAAATTTCACGTGCAATCTGAAACTTTTTGACTCCCTAAAAATTACGTTGCGCAGTCCTGTAACCGGACTAAATTAACTAGTTTTACAGAATCAAAATCGTTCCAAATAGTAACAACGTATTGCTTCACACTGAACACTGAATGCCATAAACTTAACAACGCAGCTACTTTTACACACTCAAACCTCTCGTGGCAAAAAAGGTGCCATAAAAAACACGCAATGTCGACTTTCATACCAACCAACGCCTTATCAATCGTTATCTGTGGCACTTGTTGTCACTGATTGCACCGCAATAGCGGAACACACCAAACGGAGAAGGTGATTTATCACCAAATTCAGTCTTCTGTTCACAAACGCCTCAGCCGTATCGGAGAAAGTGGCATTCGATTGCAGTTTGAACCGCATCGTAAAGATGTTCCGATTATCCAACGCGCTTGTTTTGGGGTTGCTTTCCCTCGCAACGGTAACACTGGCCCAGCAACTCGAGCTGGCAAAGAATTACGTCTGCACCGAAGACTTTTGTGACGTGAGTAGCTGTATCCGCAACGTCACTCGGTGTGTGCTTTTATCAACAAAATTGTTCCTCCGTTTGTAGAACTACCGTGAAAGCAACGAGTGTGATGCACTGAAAACGGCTTGCCGAGTGCAGAATGCTACGCACAATGGGATCATCTTCCCGTCGGCGACCCCTTGCTCCTGCTGCAAGACCTGTGTGGAGAACCTAAAGCTTGGCGATGACTGTTCGGTCGGCGGGTTGGGCTATCCAGTGCCGGCTGGTATCTGTGGCCCGGGGTTGTACTGTAAGGTGGCGGAAGGCGATGAGCATCCCACCTGTCAACCGAGTAAGTATTGCGAGAGTTCTATTTTGGAGTGAAATTTAGAACGAAGATCATTTTCTGAGCAGTGCTAGAATCGAGCATATGCTATACGGCCCAGAAACAATTTGACGACCAACGGCAGGCCGGCTTGATTGGGCATCTGATGCAACGTCCAGAGTGTGATGGGGATGGAAACTTTCAGCCGGTTAGATGCATTCCAGGACAAACGTGAGTAATGGAGAGCCTGGTATTTTTGGGGAAAGCTTCTGATGAGTTGTTGACCCTCTTTCAGCTGTTACTGTGTGGATGAAGAGGGTAAGCGGATCTTTGGAGAGGCCGTCCACACCGCAAGCATTCAGATCTCGATGAGATGTGGTAGGAACTTCAAAAACTATCATTCAAAGATTTTGTGATTTATTAAAATGATCTCCAACTCCCCAGAATGCTCCCGACTGGCGGCAAAGGCACGCACGCTGCTCAACTCGCAATATCCCGTACTGACGTCGCGCTGTGACTCGAAAGGTTCGTTCGATCAGCTGCAGTGCGTCGACGATATGTGTGTCTGCGTGGACATGCACACCGGTCGTCCAACTTCTGACCTTCGCAACGTTACCCGGGGTCTTTCCGCGCTACCGTGCTGTAAGTAACACTAATTAACCTCCCCTTTCTCATAAGCTGCATCCATAACTAAACCACTTCATTCCCGCCACAGTCGATAAAAGGCTGCACGAAAATACGACCTACTTGCGGGACTGCGAAAACGTCAAGATCACCCAAATCTACGACATCAGCGAGTACGCGACGGAAGACTACAACGTGCTCGAGTTCGAGCGTGACATCTGCCAGCCGGACGGGTTCTACGATCGCATCCAGCTCCATCCGACCGGTGGCTACCTGTACTGCTCCGACCGGGACGGTGCCCCGATCGAGAACTACCGGGCGCCAGTCAACTCACGCCTAGCAACGACCATGAACTGCAGTAAGCGTTTGGGGCCGATGAAACCTTCACAAAACTCGTTCAAAATGACACGGAGTGCAAATTAACTGTTTTGTTTGTCTGTTGCAGAATGCGCCCGTGCGAGAAAGCTGCTGATCGATAGCAAAAGCCTGGAGGTGCCCGAGTGTTGCCCGAACGGGAACTACAAGCGGTTGGCATGCCGGCGCGGCGAGTGCTACTGTGTGGACGAGGACGGGGGGCAGGTTGGGGTGGAACGGCCGGAAAAGGACAAACAGCGGCTGCCCTGCTACAATGAGGGAGATTATTGTCCGGTTTCGTGATGGCCAGGGCCAGTTGTTTGTTGAATTTTAATGCCAAGACCTTGGTCCACGCTAGTGGGCATCTGTTATGACACGTGTCAAAGGGCGGTTGTGAAACGAACAACGAACATACGATGGTCAATAAACAAGCGTCTTGATGTGCGCTTCAAAATTAAACATTAATTTGCATGTCAAACTGCACGCCACGAGCGTGCGCCTGCCGATTCTCCCTATCGCGAGAACAAGTTTCCACGAAACGTTTATTACATTCTAGGCTCTACACTCTAAATGGCTTACACATCGAATGGCACGTATAATAAACAAATAAACAATACAACATCCTCCTCAATACCGTCAGTGAGCAGCAGGGTGAGCACTTCGCTACAGTGCCGTCTCGTTCAAGGGCCGGGCCCAATCCGGGAAGGACGCCAGCTCGGGATAGATTATGCTGCCCCAGGTCGGGAAGCTGGCCCAGCTGATGAGCAGCGTAAAGATGGACGGTCCAATGCCGGCGACGGCCATATCCTTGATCCGGATGTTGCCCACCCCGGCCACGATCGCGTTCGGTGGCGTACCGACCGGCAGATGGAACGAGAAGCTACACACCATTGCGACCGGAAACATCAGGTACAGGGGATGAATTTCAATTGCGATTGCCTGAAAGGTACATTGTGTCTCGTTACTGTAAGCCCAACACAACACAGAGACATGAAAAGCGTACCACTTCCGCTAGCACCGGTAGCACCACGTTGCAGATCGCCACGTTCGAGGTAAACTCGGTGAGGAATTCACCGACCACGCACAGCACAAACAGCAGCAGCAGCGGCGGAAGCACCTTCAACCCTGCCAGCGACTGGCCAAGCAGGGCCGACATGCCGGAAGTGCGACCACCCTCGGCAAGGGCAAACCCTCCGCCGAGCAGAAACAGCAAGCTCCAGGGCGTCTTTTGGTTGATGAAGCGCCACGTGATCAGCCCAGGGGAAGCTTTTTTGGGCAGGCGGCCTACCGAAAACGGAAAAAAACATAAAAGATAAAGCCGGTGCCAAGCACTCAGGGATTGTCAAGCACTGGACGCGCGAAAGCTCTGCTTAGGTAAAGCTTGAAAGCGCGTGGACGCGCCTGTACGCAACGCTATTGCACGCAAGACTTGTACGCAAACTTACCGCCACCCTTGTGGAAGAAGGCGAGACAGTTCCAGTCGGCTGGCACGATGAACAGCATGATCACGACGAAGATGGCGGGAGTGGCGTCTTTGATTTTGCTGCAAAAGAAAACCCCCAAAACCACGTGACCGTTTAATACGAAACAAGAATTGTGTTTGGGAGTCACACTTACACATCCGGTACCAGATCGGCCCATCCCATCATGAAGCCAGGCTCGCGCGTAAAGTACAGCACAACCGAGAGGACGAAAAAGAACGCCACTCCAATTTCGTGCGACGTCATGGGGCCAAGTTCACGGAGCCGGTTTTCAATCACCCGCTCAGCAACGGCCTCACCCTCGGGGCCAATGTTGGCGGCACGGGCATCCTCACTGTTGGGTCTGTAATTGACGGAGCCTTTTTGTTAATATCTCCTGAATTTCTTCATCCTTCAATACATTCCAACATTACCTAAACAATCCCATAAACAGCCACTGCAACCACACCCAGGTAAGGAAGGTGAACAGCAACATTCCCGGGATGTTGTAGAACATAAAGGAGGGGAAATCAATCCCTGGCGCCTCGGGAAATCGGCTCTCGTAGATGCCCTTCAGCGTCAGATTCACGCCAGAGCCGACGATCGTCCCAACGCCACCGCACGTTGCCGCATAGGCCGTACCGATGTAGTAGCACATCGTGATCTTCGTTGGTCGCGGAAGTCTGCACAGCGAACAAAACAAATGGTTGACATTGAAATAGCTGTTCACCTTACCACACAAACACACACACACACACTTACTCTTCATCCCGTTCCGTGCAGGATCCTTCGACTGACTTTGGCTTTTCGTTAATCTTGCACAGTCCTTGCTGGAAAGGTCAGGAAGAACGAGTGTAAGGTTTAGTTGTGCTGTAAATAGGAATGCTTCTAACTCGCACCGCTACTGACCGCTTCGAGCTCCTCCAGCACGGCCTGCACGATCGGGCACATCATCGCGACGGTGGCTGTATTGGAGATCCACATCGAGACGAACATCGTCACCATGGTCAGGCCAAAGGTAAGCCGCCGCTGGCTACACCCAATCACGGAGATCACCTTCAGGGCAACGCGCTTGTGAAGGTTGCAGTACTCGACGGCCAGCGCCATCACGATACCGCCGATGAACATCAGCATCGTGTCCTTCATGTACATCATGCACGTCCTGTTCGTGTCCAGGATGCCCATCAGCGGGAACAGCACGATCGGCAGCATGGAGGTGATGGGCAGTGGCAGTGCCTCCGTTATCCAGAACACTCCCATCACCATCACGATGTACATGCAGCGGAACGGGGGCGACGTATCGACCAGGAAGACGGACGCGGCTAGGAGTGGAACCAGCAGCACTAGCAGCGTCTTCCAGTACACGCCCATAAACAGGCACATCCGTCGGCCGCATCCTTCCGGTAGTTGTGTCCTGTGTGGTTTTGTGGATGGAAAACATATGAATAACACTTTTTACACGCTCACACGATCACACGAAAGCGCTTACAGTGGTGGATCTAGCTGTAGTGTTAGCTGTTCCTTCTTAATCACGATCGGTGCCTCGGCCATTGCTTTTGCTACACACTATCGATCGACTTCTAAACACATTCACAGGCCGCACCGGAGAACATAAAAGCACCGGACAGCGATCACAGAGTTCCCCCACTAAAACTCCCCCTTGTCTAATGTGATCCGTACCGGTTCGGAGGTGAATCTCGACTGCCTGAACGGCTTTATCACACCGTCCAATTGGGACGCTTCTCGGCCCCCTCCCTCCCCCCCTTCCCCACGACAGGCGGAACACGCGACACACGTTCTCGGTGAAGGGCGAACACGCGCTCCACCGATTAACCGTCCCAAAATGGCACTACCGGAACGGATCTTTTCCCCACCGCTTCACACGTTCACTTCACTTTAGTGTGGTTCGCGCCACAAACACAACGCGTATCTTCCTACCACGGGCGGAAGGTGTCGCAGCAGGCCTTTGCACAATCTCGCCACCACGGCGGCGGTCTCCTTCGATCGGCGGAAGCTGAATGAATGGGGCCGGACACTACAAAAGCATCCTTTATGATTGATACGAGCCAAGCGCGTGCTGTGTGTGTGTGTGTTTGATGCCGCCGCCCGATCGACTCCTGCTCCCTCCGCTTCGTTCTCGCCGTGCCGATGCTTTCCGATTATGTAGTGTGGATGTGTTCTACTACGCTGAATTTTGCTCCATTCCCGGTGTGTCTCCCCTTTGGGGGAGGGGCGCACGCGCAATGTGTCTACAGCTGTTTAAATTTCGTGTACAACAGGCAGGTTGAACGAACAGTTCCCGCTGGGTGTGCTAGAATGCTCGCTAACTGAGTGCGAAAAAAAAGAAACCAATTGAAGTAGCTGTGGATGGTTTTGTTGCTCTCCAGCTACACACAGTAAGCGTTGATGCGCCCTTTTTCAAACACGCACTATCAACGCTATCGAGCGAAATGATCGGGCTTTATACAGTGTTTGGACGCGGGCGACCATCAACCAGATCGCGCTGTCGAGATGGCTCAAGGGTTTGGTTGCTTATCTGCACGCCAACTCACGCAAACATGCCCTTACACGACCTAAATTTGAAAAAAAACGTACATTATAAGGTTAAGTGCACACAGACACACCCGCCGATGGTCAAGCGCTTGGGTGGGCGCTCGGGCTTAGGTGGAGGTGGCGGTAATCGGAGGTCGTTAGCGTTGCTAGGGCAATAAATTGAGTCCCCTTATTATCGGGTCCGAGATTAAGGGTAGTTTTGGAAGGTCCAATAGTTCTGGGAAGTGTAGTACACACTCTTCCCCCAATTTATCATTAATAGTGGTCCGTTTGGATGCTTTCGTCATCGAAGTGAGGCACTGTGGATAGTAGTAAGGGGGACGGGGGGGGGGGGGGGGGGAGTGAAACATTGTCACGTACATGGTGGATTAGTTAAAAGAGGCCCTATGCGGCCTACTAATGTGTTTGCTAAATGTCGGCTCTGCTGAAGTGTTTAATCAGAAGCATTATTGATTAATTGTCAGCCGGAGAAATATACAGATGGTTGAATGGATGATTAAAACATTTATCTTTTTAGCGTAACATAATTTATGGATGAGCCCCAAGGAAGATTGAAATGCCCTTTTCTAGACTTTATTTATACACTAGCATAGCCCAAACACTTCGGATGTTTTCCAAGGACAAATATTTTATTCAATAAACTGTAAATCCATTTATTTGAAATAAAAATAAAATGCTAAAAAAGCTTACAAAACTAGTTTTACCTTTCGTCCATTTTTCTTCAAGTATCACGGATCTAAGCACAACGATCCTTGACGTATTTATTTCGTATTACGTACTTCCCCATGGAAGGGAACTGTTAAATCCACCCCGAAGGCCGGGTACAAGATCACTGCACTCCAACCAAGTACCAGAATCGCGATGTATTTCCGTCGTCTCCGTCCTGTCGATTATTCAGACGACAAATCAGCGTGTCCTCCTCATTAAATGTGATGCAAGCCGGCAAGCTTTATCAACGGGCCTAGGGCCCGGTTCAACGTCTTCTGCCGTCCAACGGCCTGCTATTTCAGTGGGCATTATCCTTGACCCAGCTATTAATTTTATTAGTCACTAATCTTGTAAAGTGTCTTGTTTCGTGTTCTTTTATTCCGGCCAGCGTTTGTTAAATGCGTCGTTGATGACGATTATGCGTCATCGTAGGACGTTGCAGCGGTCAATCGCTGATAGGGATAGGGCTCTTTTTTATTTGTTTCGTCTACGTCTGAAAATGGTTCCTAATTCTACAAAAATACCAATGTTCGATGACGACTGCAGCAGGGCGTTGATACGCTGGGCGTAGGGAAAAAGGGCCTCACGTACGATGTAGTGACGTACGTAATGGATCGAGGATCGATCACGTTGTCAAGACAACAACAAAAAAACAGGAAACAGCGGGTCAATGGATGGCATTGGTTCGGGCCTGGCACGTACGATGATCGCGTGGCAGTCTTTGGCAACCTTCAAACATTTTCGGTGCAGAAACCCATTGCAGCGCCCGATAATTCTTTCACTAATGCTGGATTCCGTTCACTTCACACGCGTTGCGTTTAAAATTAGCGACGAGTGCGCAAACATTCACTCTCATTAATAAAAATTAATTCAACTGTGACGTTCGCTTATTAAAAAGGGTACTAAAAGCATTTACAATAACAGTGATGGTGTGTTTTTTTTCCTGAGAGGATCACAAAAACTGCCGCACAGCAAACTATTAAACCCAATGTAATTAAAATTCAATCGTAGCCACTTACAAACAAACACATACACACACACTCACTTTGATCTCATTCGCCTTATCGTACGTCATCGGCGGAAAGGTTTTTTTTTCGGCCGGGTTAACGGAGGAAGGTCTGGAAACTACAACTTCCACATATATTTACCAAACACCGACACGTACGATCCTGCTGCATCGGCGTGCGGTGTTGTTTTCCACTTCTGATATTTATAAAAACGAAGAAATTTCAATTTGTACCACTGATAGCGTGCGATAGTGGCGTTTGTCGGCCCATGGTGGATGGGATGGACTTTTGTTTCCCCTCCTTTCCCATCATTGGGTTTGTTTGCTCCCATTAGTTGGTAATTTGTTTTCACATTACTTTTTCCCGGGGCGTGCGGCGTTTCTGAGAGTATAATTTATAACGCACGGCTCGATAGGAACGGGTGATAAGCGGCTGTGAGAAGGGCTGATGTCATAATCCCATTAACGCAGTTACTCATTGGAAGGGATCGTATTTCCTTGAGCCGGGCGATGAGTGTGATTGATGGCGCACTTGCTTGATGGGTGATCGATGAGCATGATCGTTTCCTTGTCAGACGTGATGAAAGTAGTCAAGAAGGCTTTCTTTGCCAATTTTTTTTTTCTCTCTATCTTTTTCCCTCTCTTTCTCTCTTTCTCTCTCTCTCTCTCTCTCTCTCTCTCTCTCTCTCTCTCTCTGTCTCTCTCTCTTTCTCTTTGATCCAGCATGAGCGTAGTGCGCAGCATGCCTGCTACTGAGGATTGGCGTCAAACAACTTCTTGGCGATACGTTAGTCCGGCATCCTTACTCATCCTCAGTACGGAAGGCCCAAGACTGTTGTTCATAGAAGACCACTAAACGAATCCGTATGCAATATATCTCACATTTGATGTATTCTCGAAGACTTGAAAATCTCAGCAGAAAACTATTCTAGCACGATTCTCCTGCACAATGCGTCTTCGAATTTCGGAGCAGATGTTGTTGTTCCAAGTAACGACCATTCCAAGATATTACACTGTTTTCCTCTCACTAACCTTATAGAGTCCTGGAGCGAGCCAAGAAGAGAATAGCTAGTGTAGCTCTTCCTGAACTGACATATGCTTTGGGCGAACCACCCATCGCATGGAGAGCAGACGTTCCCGAGTAGAGTCATTATGAACTATATTGTGCCCCTTTACTTTATAGAAAGACTATTCAAGAATTTGGTCTCTCGAAGCCTCTTTTATTTCATCTTCATTTTACAAAATCTAATCTATGATATTATGAATTTATCAAAAAATGTCGTCAAAATTCATCATAAGTACATAATATGAAACTCGAAAACAAGGAATGCTATCTGTGCCAATATAAATAATTCATGACAAATAACTTTTCGCTTTAATCTTTGAATAATCGATGACAAAAAACTGAAATTGAAGAATGAATTTCGATGAAAGGCACTCGTGCTCGGGCCAAATATGTATTACAAATACAGCTTATTTCAAAACAGCTCTTTATAGATTGTATATGTAGATATTTAATGTTGAATCTGTTGGCCTAAGCTGAATTCTAAATGAAAAGAATGAAAAAAGAGATGAATTCTAATAAAAGATAGCGTAAGAACGTAACAAAAATTATCACATTCCTTGTGCCCAAGACCCTCATATGCAGGAATGCAGGTTTTCGCACATCATAGAGAAGAATTGGCTCTCCATGATTTTTTGCTCCATGATTAGTTTGATTTAATTTAACACAATACATTCAATCTGTCCATTATAGAACGTTGTTATCATCTTTTTAATGAAATGGAAATACAAAAAGATTCAATGTGTGTTTTTATTCCTGCTTGGCAATATATCACGAATGCCAAAACGGCTCCCGGTGAAATCCCAATCAATTAATCTGGTCCTCAATTCCCTGTTTGACGGCCTTCATTTCAAATTTCCCCCTATAAGTGAGGGTAATAATATAGTATAGTACTGCCATAGTACTAGAAAGCTAAAAGTCTCTAAAACAACAAATGAAAATCCACACCTTGAAAAGAATCGACATCATAAGTTAACAATAATCGTATATTTATTTATTATCTCTACATTCTACCGCTTCTGTTTCATAGTTTGCATAGTTTGTTTTCGTTTTTTTCTTTTACTTTGTTCCTATTGGCGAAAAACATAAGAAAAAATAATTCTTTCCCTCTTTCTCTCTCTCTCTCTCCCCCACTCTTTGCTCATTCCAACTAATGTCTTCCTGGTCTCATGGTTTAGTTGTTCAGGGCTTGTGAAAAGAACAATAAAAATCTGTTCCCTTCTCAGTCGCCATCACACTAAGTAGCTCATTGTTCTCTTGTTTGCTGCTGCTGCTGCTGCTGCTGCTGCTGCTGCTGCCCTCTGGCCGGAATTCATCCTACTTTTCACTCAATATACACATACACTGGAAGACTTCGCTAACAAAATGTTCAACCATCCGGTCTATCAGGGCAGCGCTACTTCAGGATTTTAGTCCAGGGCTACTGGTAAGTACACCAAACCCATAGGATCAATTGATTTGCACAAATTCGCTGTCTCGTTCAACTAAACACGTCGGGGTTTGAAAATACATCACGGAGCTCTGCTGGCGCCTTCATACCAGTGGCAGTTATTCCAATAAATGCATTTCCTCTCGTTTTTCTTGCTTGTTTTTGCCTTTTGCGTGCCCTTTCTTCCAGCTTGGAATCATCTCCTGCTTCCAGCTTAGGTTTTGGCAAACTTTTGGCACATGTTTTGGTACACCGTGTTCTAACGTAAGATGTGTAAAAAAATATATGTATGTATGTATAACGCACGTGTACCAAGCCGCACTCAGAATCCGAAGTACATTACACAATCTGCCGGTATGTGAAAATGAAATAAGAAGGACGCATCTTCAACTCAAATCTAGACTATGTCACTGTGATCCCCTTTAGTTTAGCGTCGCGTTCGTGATGACGGGCCGTGCCCAGTCGGGGAAGGTCGCCAGCTCGGGGTAAACGACGGCACCCCACGTCGGGAAGCTGGCCCAGATGACGAGCAGCGTGAATATCGACGGTCCGATGCCGGCCACCGCCATATCCTTGATCGCAATGTTGCCGACACCGGCGACGATCGCGTTCGGAGGCGTTCCTACTGGCATGTGGAAGGCAAAGCTGCACGACATGGCCGCCGGGAACATCAGATACAGGGGATGAATTTCGATCGCAATCGCCTAAAAGAAGGGTTTGTAATGCAATTAAATGTAATGCTTGCATTAGGTATCAATCTTCTCATACGTACCATTTCGGCGAGCACGGGCAGGATGACGTTACAGATAGCCACATTCGAGGTGAACTCCGTCAGTGTCTGCGCTGTCAGACACACCACGAACAGGAGTAGTAGAGGAGGAAGAGTCTTCAGTCCAGCGAGCGATTGACCGAGCAGGGCAGACATGCCAGATACGCGGCCACCTTCAGCCAGGGCAAAGCCACCGCCGAGCAGGAAGATAAGACTCCACGGTACCTTCTGGTTGATGAACTTCCAGGTGATCAGTCCGGGCGTGGCTTCCGTTGGGAGACGTCCTGGAAGAGCGTTTAAGATTAGTATGAATGTTTTGATGATGAAGTCTCTTGAAATTGAAGCTCCCTCCGCTACCTGGATTGCTGCGGCAGAACTTCAGACAGCGCCAGTTGGCAGGTATCATGAACAGCACTATCACGATGAACATAGCCGGCGTCGCATCCTTGATCTTGCTGTAATGATCCAACAAACAAAAAAAAACCTTCAAATGCGATCTTTTCCTAATGCTTTCTCTTTCTGTAACAGATCTTCACTTACACCGTGTTCAGCACGTCAGCCCAACCGGTAATGAATCCTGGCTCGCGGGTAAAGAACAGCACCACGGCGACGATAAACAGAAATGCGACACTCTTCTCGTGTGACGTCATCGGTCCGAGCTCCTTGTACCGTGTCTCGATGACACGCTTCGCCACCGCCTCACCCTCCGCACCAATGTCAGCTGCCTTCGCTTCGGGACTGTTGGGTCTGTGGTGGGCAATGATGCAAAAAAAAAAAGAGCAAAAAGGTTCCTCTGTCAATCATCCTAATCGGAAACGGACGGGAAGTCACGTGCCAGCCCTGCCCTACCTGAACATTCCCATGTACAGCCACTGCAGGTAAACCCAGGTGAGGAACGTGTACAGCAACATGCCCGGGACGTTGTAGAACATAAACTTCGGGAAATCGATACCGGGTGCGGTCGGGAAGCGACTTTCGTAAATACCCTTGAAGGTAAGGTTCACGCCGGACCCAACGATCGTACCGCAGCCGCCAAGCGTGGACGCGTAGGCAGCACCGAGGAAGTAGCAGAGGGTCGTCTTTGTAGGCCGCGGGGTGCTGAAAGGCAAAGGTTGGCGGGATTTAGCACTTTTGAAGTTGGTGTTGCGAGGAGCGATCGTTTGACAACTTACTCATCGTCCACCTTGTCCTTGCCGAGCATGCCCTCCTCTTCGCCCGTCTTCTTCCTGCGTTCGTACATCTGGCACAGTCCTTGCTGGAATTTGGGAGTTTTTAAAGAATCTCAATTAATTTCCGCTTTTAAGCATTTTGGCGACAACTCTCAAACGTACCGATTCTAGCTCCTCCAGCACAGCCTGCATAATTGGGCACATCATCGCGACGGCAGCCGTGTTGGAGATCCACATCGAAACGAACATCGTTACCACCGTTAGGCCAAAGTTGAGGCGCCGCTGGCTACAACCGATCACCGAGATCACCTTCAACGCGACACGCTTGTGCAGATTGCAGTACTCAACCGCAAGCGCAATGATGATACCACCGATAAACATCAGCATCGTTTCCTTCATGTACATCATACAGGTACGATCGGTTTCCAGTACACCGAGCACCGGGAACAGGACGATCGGTAACATCGACGTAACGGGCAGCGGTAACGCTTCCGTCACCCAGTACAGCGACATCGTCAGCACGACAAACATACACCGGTAGGCGGGCGTGGTGTCGATCAGGAACACGAGCGACGCAATCATCGGCGCAACGATGACTACCATCGAGCGCCAGTACGCACCGATGTACTTCATCGTCCGCCGGCAGCACCCGACACGTGGAGCCGCTACCGCTTCCCTGCAAAGAAAAGCAGTAGAAAGTCAATCGCATTAATCAATCGTCGATTGAGTTCAATTGGTTGCAGCTTTTGGTTTCTTACATCGCAACCGCCTCTTCCAGATCGCGTTCCTTCTGATCGGCCATCTTGCTGTTCGAGGGCCCACCTTAGCTGACCATATGATTTCACAAGTCGGTAGCTCTGTGGTGGAAGAAATAAGAAGGTAAAGAGTAATGAAGAACGAGTTAATATTAACAACAATCATTAAGTTCTGCGTCCGAAAAACCAGCCCGGAATGCACTTTCTAAATGGTTGGAGGCCCTTTTTGCTCACGATGTACACACACACAAACACTCGTCAAATATGGTAGAATCGTAATGACGGCCGTGTACAAGGGCCCGCATTGCTGCACGATACCACATTGAAGGGCTTTTCGTTTCGGGGTTCGGGATCGTTTGCTGGCAGGACGTTGCCCTTTTTTTAAGGGACTTGTTTTTTTTGTTGCTGCGTCTGTTTTCTTTAAAAAGCCGTATCGCAAGAACGTCCAGGTCGGTGGAAAGGTTATCGGTGCAGGGCAAATTTACATTCTTGCCGCAATTGCCGTGCGCCAGTTGGTAACGAAGGCAGCAAAAACTGAGCGTCTTCTGAGGTTGGATTGAAGTCGGTTTTGAGAGAGAATATAAATGTACTGTGTAAAAAAAAACAGCTTGTTTTTTTTGAAGTATTTTACAATGACGTCTTTCTTAATGGTGCTGTCGAACGGGAGGAATCATTGCAGTGGGAGTAGCAACTGTCAACAATCATTGTTTATTACGCCATTTGCCACTGGCAAATGACTCAGCCGGCACAAGTGTTGAGCAGCTACTAGAACAAGTTCTAGCCCAGCATCGCAACGCAATTTACAACCCTAGCCGTACTTCGGTACACCCTGGTCGATCGATCGTGCATGAAGATCGCGGAAGTCGCTGTCATAGGTAGTGGAACAACATTCTGGAAACTATTTTGACGTACTCGTCTCAAACGCATGAAGCGTATCACAACATTTATTCGCCCCGGGACACACATTGGCACACGCTTTGAAGTAGGTCCGGTTGTCGATAAGACCTTTCCGTCTTATCATTCCAACACTACTGTGCGGGGATTTAAAAAGGGCGTAAAGCCACAAACGCGGGAGTTGCATGAAAGCCTTCTCTATTTACTGGCTTTTTTTGTGCTAAACCCTCCAGCCACCACATTGAATTCGACACTGAACTTGACCGGTAAGCACATCTGTGCAGGGGTCTGAAAAACCAGTTTGGCATCAGTTTGACCAGTTGACAACACCGCCGCTCCAGGCGCGACGCTTGGATTTGCATGGTAATGAAATCCACGCGCCAGCAGTTCTTTCAAGAATCCCGTTCGGCACAGGTGGGAGTTGCAAAGATTGCCTTTTTGTTGTTGTTGTTGCTCGCAAAGGCAAACGGGTTTCCCATGACGCGAAAGCGTTCAAAACTTCAGCAATGTGAACAGAAATCGAAAGTAAAGGCTGCCGGATTCGGGTTCGTTTGCTTTTAGCGTGAAACGCTCGGGCGAGATAAAACTGTCCACTGTTTTAAGGGACGTTTGCACGTTCAATACTTGAAGTTTGACCTATGGGACCAAGGTACAGGGCGCTCTAATCACGGCATTATTTACAAGCTTGTAAGCAAAACGACCGTACGGAATGGGAGTGCGTGCTCCACACGAAAACGTTCCAGTCATTCCGGCCGTTCCCAAGACTGGGCTGATAAGGCTGGAACGCTATCAGCATTTTGCAGAGTAACACGAAAGACCCCCCCATCTGCACTACACTGCGTAGTTGGTCCAGGTCTCCATACTACTGACTGAAGCTGCGTATTTTGCTAGTGCTGGTATATTCTGCTCCACAGTTTCAACACCTTCAAAGTCGCAATGTTTCGTCAGATCTTGGGCATGATGACATAAAGATCAACAGGGTTCTCTGGAGGCTCGGTTTAGTCGGCTTTGTTTGGTTTTGTCTTAACCCCCAGTAAGGCTGGATAAAGATTAACAAACAAACACACACATACACACTGATAAAGAAGCGATTACTGGAGCGAACGTTTAAGAACGGTGCTTAGTTGTGGAATTAGCACAACGCGCGTGCTTTCTGCTTGTGTTTGATAAGACAAACCATACGGACAGCAAGCGCTATCTTCAAATCATGGTACAAAAATGCATCTTCTTTTTTTTGCAATAACTTTGCAAATCAGTGAATCAGTGATAAGTGTTATCTCGTGATTGCACGATGAGATGGACATTGCCCTTTTTGCTGAGGTAACGTAAGTGCATCTTCCCAGGTGTCAAGTGTGGATCACCGCATCCAATTTGCGCACAAAATCGCGATCGCGCAACAGTCATCTCATTTTCATCACCCACCTCGGGGGTAGGCGTATTGTTCGAATGTTTAGCGTGCAATATAATACTCTAAAAATATTCATCCTTCTCATGACCATCAGGGCCAGGTCTGGGGGCCCTGCTATGCGCCACATTCCCCTGCACAGACCAAAACTACGGAAACGGAATGAAGCCAACGGGGGAGATCGGTGTGGCGCTCGAGCACTGCAAATTGACGTCAATTTTACTCCATCATCAGGGAGCAAAGCACCATCAGCACCTTCCACTTCTTTCCCCCGAAAAGCAATCCTCTCATGTTCGCGGCCTCGCATTGCCGATCACCAAAGGTCACCTGAACGGCTTACGCAACGCAGAATTCGGTTTGGTCGTTTGTCAAAAATTCGACCGAACCTGGCACTGAACCGGTAACAACGCGCGACACACGAGCGCGCCAGGATACAGGCGTCCTTGAAGCTCGGACTCTCGGATAACTGACATCTGGTACGGCCGGTCGCATTGAAGCACGCCGGCGGGTCTAATTTTAGGGTTGCCGGTTTCGGTTTGGACCGCGCGCGCACGGAAACTTATCTCGCCCTCCCAATCCGTCTGCGCTGCGCTGCGGACGGATGCGGAAGAGCAACACGCGTCAGCCGCAACTCATTCATTGCGCCATCGAGCGCTGCTGCTGGTGCCGCGCGTCAATAATCACGTGTGGAGATGAACCTGAGCTCTGAGGCGTAGGCGTTGCGTCATTGCGCAAACTGGCGCAGTTGGATGAGTAAGTTCTAAGGGGTTTCATTTTCACCGATTTTTGTGCACGCTACGTTACGCTTCAATATTGACCCGCAGACAAGCCCCGCGCATGGGATCAGTTGGTCGTGACAGTTTTTGTTTTGTTTGGCAATTACCGGCGCGACGCGACAGCAAACAATGGCGTTCCTACTGGCGGATAATATTTCGCTTAGTTTGCGGCTTCAACTTTCCAACCCGACTGCCGAGTCGGTCGGGCCGGATCGCTCAAGGTATGCGCATAAATCGAACGTATGGGCTACGTGATCGTGTGCATGTACCGAAGTTACCGGGTACACTCCAGTCTTTTCGCAACGTCTTTGCGCGTCTGTGACGAATTGGTAATATAAACGGAGCGCAAGAGGAGCCCGTGAACATGGAGAGTTTTTTTTAAATAAACAAAGAGCAAACAGTAACGTTTTTCTTCTTCTTCTTTTTTTTGTAAGGCGCATTGGTATAAGAAGGAACTAGAAACAACGGAACAAACAGCAGAACAAAAAAAAAACAACCTTTTTCAAACAGGTTTCTGCTGGAGCTGCATGTTTATGTAAAAAGACGCCAACGAGCGAACCAGACAACAAGTTGGTCTCTTGCGCTACCTCAGGTATTCTGTTTGAATGTGAGATAGTTCTTGCTTATCATGGTGCGCTACGTGTTTGAGCAGTTCCACCAACTATGCAATCGGCCCCTTCCAAACCATCGCGATAACAGACCTCGGGCTCCGAAAATCCGTAAGGGAACGGGCCACATGTGTACCTATGAATATTTGAACAGATGGGAATGGGACCTTTCTTTTTTTTTTTAGGGGCGAAGGCAATTGCATCGATCACACAATATGCGCACTGGAACGTTGTCTTTGATGTCCAGAATTATGGCATTTTTTTTCCTCTATCCTGTGAGTATAATAATTCACACTCAATTCACACTCCCGCCGAAAAGAAGACACTAAACACACCAGCTCAGTCCAATGTCGCCTTCAAACAGGATCATCCAAAACCTTCGGCTCGAGTCTCGAGTGGCACCCACTTAGAGTGTGCTGGCGGGTGTCGATAGAAACGGTCAACAAAATCCAGTTTATTTGTGTTAAAATAGCAAAACAATGCTACGTACTGTGTCCGGCCGTGCAGAAGCACACACCCCTCTGTCTATCGCAGCCATAAACCATCGCATCCCCACAACACATCGTCAATAAACTGTGACCAGATTTCCAGACCCCAAAATGCACACCGCGCCACCACCCTTCGATATGAATCGATCGCGTCTAATTATCGATGGCGCGAAATGTTCGTGACCGGGTCATCATCATCATCATCATCATCATCATCGAAAAGCATACGGGCAGCCGTCTCGCACGGGCAGCGTCGTGCACGCAATAATTGAACCGTGCGGGAGTTACTTCCCGTGCTCTGGTAACGCTTACGTAACGCCGCTGCACACACACACACACACACACACACACACACACACTGAAAGGAAATCGGATTTTGCTGATGGCAACCCGCACCAGCAGCAAACAACACTGATGAACTTTTCGCCACCTTGCCCCGTGCGGGGTTCAAGAGATCAGCACCGATTCCGCCACGCTATCAAAAAGCTGGTGCCACCACTCTTCACCAGTGTCCGGCTTTACGCCATGCCACGCTGATAACGAACTGCGCTGCCGGGGTGTGTTCGAAGAGTTCGAAGTATTTCGAGAAGGGAACAGCGAAACGGTTCAATTTTGTTTGATCATTTCTGTGTTGATTCGTGGCGGTTGTTGGGCGTCCCTTTATTATGCCCGAGCCTTCAGAACGCTTGTATGCCAGTGCTGTTACATTGTCCCTTAAGCGTTACATTACGGGTTTAATCGGTTTTAATTGCCTTGCCACTGGCTGGTATGCGGTGCAGTGTGCGTCACATCGATGCTTCGCAGAACAAACTCCACCATGATCTTGTTCAAATGATCGTCACAGCTGAGAGTGTTCTTCCGTTGCTCTGCCCACTTCCTTCGCCCTCGTTCTGTTCTCGCTCGTTCCAGACACTTCAGGGAACAAGTTTACTTTCTCTCCGTTTTCTCTATTTGTTTCCAGCATCTTGAGAAATGTTCGGTAAGTCTCTGTGCTTGAGTCTAGAGCGGCACAGATCTTTCTCTGCGTGAGATCACATGCGGCTTTGAGGAGATCGACAGGGTCGGGCGAAGATATTTTTATCCTGCCTCATGGTGAAGCTATTTTTACCAATTCCTTCTATTTTTCTCTCCATTCTCGTCTCTCAGAGAATACGATATGCACACACACACATACACACACGCACACACTCTATCACAAAACGCCCACCCCATTCGAATGCTTAATGGATTAGCTTCATGCTTCATCTGCATCACCGAACTAAGATCGTTATGAACTAGCTCGAATGATTTTCTCTCTCTTGGCGCACTGTGTAGCGAAGCAGAGCACTGTAACGTATATGTAGCGACACATTTCATTTTTCCACATAATACACCGTAATAAACACATACACAGAAAATGGAACACATTGAGAGATGAAAACCCTCTGCTGCACGTGTGTGCGCCATATGTAAATTCCAACCGTCATCCAGCCAACAAACGAATCCGCAACAACCCAACCAAGAGACATGCACATTTGTCTCGTCAGACCGCATAATAACACAGTGTTCCTGCTTCTGCCTTTCCAACACCTCTACATTGCTGCAACGCATTGCACCTTTACACGACACAACCCGCTGCAACGGTGGCAGTTTTGCTGCAAGCAAGCACCCCCTTACCGAAGTTTCGCGCCGCTGCACACAGACGCACACACACACAGCACACGTACACAGCACACACGGACGGACGGACGGGACCGGGCAGAGCGACCGCACCGCCGATGCGTTCAAATCGGAATGAGCCGTGATCGAACGGGCCCGCGTGGTCGTACCATGGTGAAGTACCATGGCTTTCGGCTAGGCAAGGAGAGCGAGAGAGCGGAGGTTTATGGCGTGCGCCCGACAAACGTCCGATAAGGGGGTCGATTCGGGAGAGAGTTGTGAGTTGTATATCATTGCCGGCCATAACCGGCTTGCCGGACCGGGCAGTGAGAAGAGAGAGCGAGAGAGAGAGAGAGAGAGAGAGAGAGAGAGAGAGAAAGAGAGAAAGAGAGAGGGAGAGCGAGAGATAAAGAGAGAAATAGGAGTTAAAAAGAAGAATGTATGGAATTTATCGTTTTTGTGCTGTGGTTTGACGTTCTAATGCATGTTCAACTTCTAATGCTCGTAGCGCGAAGTTCATATTTTAAACGAAATTCGGGTGAAATTTAAATCGTTTCAGAAGTTTTCGGTTTTTAAGAGGTATTTGGTAGATTTGGTAATGTTGACTGTTTGTTGTTTCTTAACATATTTATCTGATTATGTTGTGAACATTGTTTTCACATCATTTTTTCGCATCCTTTCGTGTCCTAATAATTATTCGATCTCTCTTTCTCTCTCTATTACTATATCTATCGATATATCTTTCTCTCTTGCTTCCCTCCCCTCTTTCTCTCTCTCTCTCTCTCTCTCTTTCTCTCTCTCTCGCTATCTTTATTTCTAAATTTCTTTATGTTTGATTATCTTTCTCATTTTATCTCATATTACTCTCTCTCTCACTCTCTCTCTCTCTCTCACACTCTCTCTCTCTCTTATTTTCCTTCTCTTTTAATTTCTATGTGTACTTCTATCCCTGTCTTTCTATATCCACATCTTCCCATTCCTCTCGATCTTCATGTTTATTCTTCTTTAACTTTTTTTTACCTCTCTCTTTTTCACCCTTTATTAAGCTATCTCTACCTTTTTCTATATCTTTCGCCCAAACTTTCCGTTTAGATCTTTTCTACCTTTATTTTTCCACTGTGATCTTTCTACCTTTTATTCCCTCTCGCTTCCTCAATCATATCAAACAGCGTTTTGCAAGCAACGAAAGTGAACCCTCCTCTTCAACTTGTAAGCTCCGAGCTTACTTAGCTCATTTAAGCGTACGGAGTTACAATGAGCACGCGGAGCTACAGAAGCTCGCAGAGCTATATTGATGGTGTACAGCTCGATGGAGCGATGAGGAGCACTCCACGGGCCTCATTGATGATTACGCTCTGTACAATTGATACTAACATGTACATCTGTTTCAAGGCATTTTACATTATAAATTATAACGTATTATAAATAAACGAAATTAAATTAGCTACGTACAATTGAGAGTATAATTCACCAGAATAAAACTCTTGTTCGCTCTACTTGTGCTGCAATAATCCTTATCCGACAATTAGGTTAGCTGGGTAGTTGTAATAGGTTCGCTGTAGCGCACCCACGGCTCCACCTTGATTCCGGCTAGGCAGCAATTCCGGTTCCATGGAACCCATAATCATCCGTAATTATTCGGAACCATCAGAACTAAAGCAATCGTCAACATGCGCCAGGAGCTTCGGAGTAGTCTGAAACCGGTACCAGCAGTGTTGCCTGTATACCCATCCCTACTGAATAGCCGTTTGGTTGCATTGTTTTTATGGTACCCGCTCACTATGCTCCAGCAGTGGAACGATTGCTTTCACGTGTAAGGTGATGTAAAAAGGTTAACATTTCTTTTTTTGTTATTTAGCTAAAGTATTTTGTTCTACAATTTTGATATCCCAACTATTATTTTTTATTTCATGTTCCAATTGGATTGGTTTTTGTAATACTTTATGGTTTTTAAATATCATATTTGAAATCGATTTTCAAAAGAATATTAAAAAAAGATAAAAAAAAACTTCAAACCAGAACCAACACCCCCAAAAACCATACCTTCATTGCACCATTCATGATTGCGCGGGTATGATGAAAGCGATTGAAAACGACACGAAATTCAAACACGCTACATCGCCCGACGCGACTGATGCAATTGCCGGTCTTTTGTGTGAAGCTATTAGTGCCGTTTGTTCTTGTTTAATTTCAGGGTTTCAAGGCTCACAGAGATCCCCAAATGATTTTTCCCCTTTCTAAATATATTTTATAAAATATAGCTGCATATTTTGTGTTATTAAATGATGAAATCCGTTCAACATAGTGTAATATTGTGAAATCATCAATGTGTGAATAAAAAATGATGCTTTATGCTGGATTTAAAACTTACCCAAAGTAATGCTTGTATCTGCAGAATAGCCTTATCACCGATCGCACACCACCACCTCTTCCTTCTACCACAAACAGGGGCCGGAATGGCAACAACAAAAAAAACCACCCCGGCGTTTCCGTGTTTAATAGCCTCAAATTACCAACCAGGTAGCGCCACACTACGCAACTGTGGAGCCTCTTTCTTCTCCGGGAGCAAATTGTCCACACTTAACGACCAATACACTCGACTGTCGTGGTACAACTGACCCAGCCGCTCTCCCATGGATCTGCCGCCAGCGGCCTAACGGTACGGAACCCCGTTGCCCCATACAGTAGCAGAGTAGTTCCGCCCATGTTCCCTTGAAGTTGGTGCACCGCAGCAACCCAGGGCATACCACACCAACCAGAAGCTGTTGCATGCAGCGCTAATGATAATTCCATACATTTTGATATGTTGCGACGACCTTCTGGATTGCGATGGGAATGGGTGCTTGGGAGGGGATGGTTTTTTATGTGGTTCGTTTATGCGATCCCATTCAGAAGGGATGAATAATGGTTACAAACCTACTCACACCCCCTCATTCTCATACTCTCTCCCCCCACTTCTTTCCTCTGGCTGGATGATGGTTTGAGTGATAGGGAACACACGGAATGAGGATCTGAACCACCGGCCCATGCTGACTTGTGGCGTGCTATCGGTGGCTAGCCATCAAAAATGGAATAGAGAGAACGAATAATCCACACACACAAACACACACCAAAACTTGTGGTGTCACAATCGTAAATATTGATTGATTCATTGTGTCAGGTGGTTCCTTCCTGTAGGGGCTTTACGTCCCCCCTCCCCATCTAAAGGACATCATTTGTCTTTCTATTTTTATACTTTCACATTTTCCGGTAAAATCTACACAGCCCAAGAAGCGAAATAGAATAGGCTTAGTTAACGGTGTGGGTCAGCCCGGATGGGGTCGGGGCAGCCCCGCGAGCCACTACTCGGCGTCCACCATTATACTATCCTTTGCGTGACACGCGGATGTCCTAAATTATTAACTTCCCCATTGCTGCTGCTGCTGTTGATGTTACTGGCATGAAAATAATTACGAATGTCTTCACGATCGATTTTCGACTCCGATGGTAGGGCTCACGAGAAACATTTGGAACGTTTCGCAGCCTTTATGTCCCTCTCCACCGTTAGCTAGGGAAGAAGGCAGTGGTGGAAAAAATCGAACAACTTTGACCTTTAAAATGTGAAGCGTTTTTTTCCTTTCCGCGCTTTCTTACAGGATTACTTAACGCAGCCCATTAAAGCTTGTTGTTTGAAAGGACTTTTACATCTGTTTTCCAACACAACCGAGCTGCGAAAGGCACCGTAATAGGATACGTTGTTTAAAAACGTTGTCACTCACTCACTTAACGGCGCGCGCGACGAGCGCCCGCATATCCGTACGCAACGGGTTGCAAATCCCCTTCGCAGGGACATGATGTTCATGTTGGTGTAATTAATTGAATAAATTCTAACCCCTAATTGCATTCGCGCCGCGTACGCGTACGTAAGCCCCGGGGCGTTTGATGGGTTGCGAATTGTTTTGGGATTTTACATTAACACCGGCACATGCTGAGCTGGCTGGCTCGCTGGCCGGCAAGACAAATTTCGTATAAAAGATGTTCCGACACCGAACAATGGCATCAGTCATCTGTCAGCTTTCCAATCCGGCAACACAGCATCTTACCAGCCACAGTGCAGCTTCGTCTATTCAACTCCAGTAAACCAACCAGCAACCAAAAGTATAAAATGGCTTCGTTCAAAGTGCTCGGTAGCTTGATTGTCGTCCTGCTGGTCGTTCTCGCCCTGAGCGGTCACGCCGAGGCCGGCTACCGGAAACCACCCTTCAACGGTAGCATCTTCGGCAAGCGCAACGGTAACTCTGTCGGTAAGTGTACACAACAGTCGCTTCGATCAATTACTTTCTAACAAGTGCATCCCTTTCCAATCGAAATGTGTACAGACTACGAGGGAAATGCCAAGGTCCTGTCCACCATGTGCGAGATTGCGGCCGAAGCCTGCCAGAGCTGGTTTACGCAAGAGCAGAAGTAAAGCAAAGCAAAGCTCCCACCTTCGCCAGACAGACCGGACAGAGACGACCGCCCGCTCAACGATTTGATGTGCTTCTACGACTACTTGCAACATAAGCTACAGCGAATTTTGGATTTGAACACACGTGGTTTGCGTATGAGGACCAAAAACAAGTTTGAAAACACCCCTAAAAAAATGATCAAAAACAGTTTGTGCCACGTGTGCAGAGCAGGGCTGCGAGAAGGCCTTGGTTTCATGTAAACGTTCTATTCCGGAATAAAATGTTTTGTGCTACCTAATCCGTAAAACGTGCTTCAGTAAAACTGAGAATTAAGCCATTTTGTTTTAATTACGCGCTCAAATATAAATCTTTTATTCCATATCACAATAAAATATAACAGCAAAATACCAATCAGAAATGACGTCTGCGGCGGAGATAGGGCTGATTCCCCCTGCCTTCGGCAACAGAATAGCGTATCAAAAAAGGTGTCCTTTCACGCTGTTTTTCGGGTCGGTATGTTTGGGCGTTTAACTAAATGCAGACTTTTGCCTTACATAGGAGGAAGATTAATTGATTCGCTTCACTGTTAGAAAATGGTTAGGATTTTCTTACGATTGTTGTGTTCGTTTAATGCAGCGGCGCTCAGTCCGTTTGCGAGTGGATTAAAGTGGAACGGAAAATGTACGCTACATGCGGTACAGTAACTAATGCTGATCTGTTTTTTTTTTCCATGGGCAGTGCTGTATTCGTCATTTCCTTTTCTTTTTTAATTGACTAAAAATCTCATTCTCCCGCACGGTTGCACGGATGCGACAGCACACAATACACAGGATGACAGCATTCTTTACTGCTACATACTGCTGCTTGGTAGCGAAAATAAAATATGGACAGCACCTTTCCTAGCACCATTCCAATGAGGAGCCGCACAGGCTGTGGGAGCGAAACGGGAACGAACATAGATGGATAAAACGTCATAAAAGCTAGCCTAAATTCGAATGACTTTTGAAGTGATGCGGGGTGAAGTGGCGATGCGTTTCGATGCGCACCGAACAGGATCGACTCCTTCCCTAGGCTCGCTTTCTCTGCACGCTCTATGCGGTGGACTCGGGGCCACCAGGCACTTTTCCTTGCTTGCGCAGTTCGGCGACGTACTTGCGAAGGTAGGTCATGTAGTCTTGCATTAGCGTTGTGTAGGCCTGAGGGGGGAGGGAAATGGAGACAATTAGACCGCCTTTTCGTCTTTCTTTCGTATCATCCGGTCCTACTTACAGTGTCTAGCACGTAGCGGGGAATGTAGCCCTTCAGATCCAAGCAGAGGAGCCACTCGAAGATGCAGTGATCCTTTTGATTTTCAAGCTCCCGCATCGCCCAACATGACACCTTGTTTTCTCCTCTGCAAAATAAACACAAAGTGATTGGAAATAGTGAAATAAATCCTGCTCCTTGCACAGCGCATCCACCTTACCGAATGTATTTGGTGTTTTGTGGCGCACCGGGATAGTCGATACTGATCGCTGCGCTCACGTAAACGTTGCTACACTTCGCCGTCGATTCTGCTTCCTCGCGCGCCGCGTTCCGTTTCTTTTTCGCACTCCCTTCCACCGGCTTCACCGATGCGGCCTTTCCCTCCTGATCGTCCGTGAGTGCGTCGGAAAATACGTCCTCATTCTCGTCCGAGACGGCACCGCCGCCGCCCGCGCCGGCCGCAAAGTCCTGGGCGCCCAAGCTTTTGCTGAGCGTCTTAAATGCAGTCTTATCTTTCTGTTCACTGCCATCGGCAGCACCGGCCGCCGGTCCGTCCGTTTTGAGCTCGCCGTGCGATTGGCTCATCTGCGGTACGGATTTCGACGCTGGGATGCGCCCCGAAACGTCCCCCTTGCCGATGCTACCGACGGACGATTCTTCCCCACTCTCGTCGCTCTGCCCTCCGACCGACCCGTTGCCCTCGCACTCTTCCGTCACGGGGGAAAGATTGATCAGCGGGTTCGGCAGGATGTCGACGCCCTCGATAACGCGCCCATCGCGGCACAGATGCCAGCAGCGCAGGTTCACGAAATCGCGACACTTGACCACACCGCCACCACCGCCGATTGTGGCCTGGTAGGAAATGTCCGTGTGACTATCGATTTTCTGAGAAAACAAAAAAAAAGAAATAAAATTAAAAGGTATCTATTTGACCAGGCGGTTAAGGCACTTACCCGAATAATCTTCGATTCCAGCAGCGTTGGGTTCCACTTCGGCACGTCCTCAATCTTGTAGAACAGTTCCTGGAGCAGCTTCCGGGCGGGGTAGTGAATCTTCGCGGTCAGCTTGTAAATCTTGCCAATCTTTTCCTGCTGGCAGCTTTGTATGGTGTCCCCCTTGGCGGTTACCTTTTCGATCTTCCAGCCGTCGGATTCGAGCAACATGTACGCCTTCCGCACACACTCCGTGCCCATCTTCTTGAACTCGTCGTCCTGCATAGCGTGTAAGATAGACAAAAGCACACAAACAAAAAACAATCACTTCACTGTACACGTAAAAGAGCGGGGAACGTTCTCAACATCTCCTGCGACATCCGAACAGCCCAAACCCTCCGATCGAACTGATCTCCATCAATCTACATCGTACAGCCGCCGGGTCGGATTTTATATACCCATATGGAGGGGGGAACAAACTAAATTTGAATAAAATATGCCGATCCCGATTTCTAGAACTTCTCCCATCGCTCGATCCCACTCGACCGGGCGAACTGTCGATCTCTGCTGAATCTGAATTGTCGATTGCGCTCGTTGACCTGGAGTCCAAAATCTTTTCAATGTCAACGGTGACGCCACGCTCGGGATTGCGTAAAACCGCTGCTTTACATTGCATTTCAATAACATATGTTACCTCCACCAGCGTATGCAGGGTACCGAGAAAGTTACACACGACCGCATTTTCGACCACGATCGAAGCCGACCGGTCCACAACATCACACCCGTTGGCGTGTTGCTTTCGCCTTTGGAAAAGATTGGCCAGGAAATGTTTCATCTTTTTTTTAGCGATGCGAACCTATTCGTACGGGCTTACTTTACGAACTGAACGGTTGATCCAGACGGGAAGTACTGCTTTGAGATTCCCCGAGCCAAGCGTACAATCTTGCCTTGAGAAGCGATTAAACGATGAATGGGAATCTTTCGCTCTTGTTCTGCACATGATGCTAATTGAATCATGGTAATTAAACCATACCAATACATCGTTTGATCTTTGCCCGCATGGCTCCACCATTCCTTCCCAATCGTCGTACCTGTTCGTCTTCATCGTCGTCGTCGTCGCTGTTGTGAATGGAGTCGAACGGTGAGTAGAAGTTGCCTATGCTTTCCGTCCTGCCCGCCTGCATTGCGCTTAGGAATGGATCCAGCAGCGGGGTGCGTGCGTCCATCGAGCCGGGATTGGTGATTGCTGTAATGTTTTAATAATGCATTAAACATTTTTACCCTTCAAAAACCCATCGAGCAAAATTGTATACCCACCAACGAAATAGTTTCGCGCATATCGCTCCTGCGGTATCACGCGACAGTCTAAAAACCATGCTTCGCCCCACGCTAGCACAAACGAAACCACTATCAAAAGCACCTCGAACACCGGCTGTGGTGTAGCAGTCCACTGGAATGGAATAAATGGTAAAAATGTGACATTTTTGGCCTTCACAGACATTTAAAACGCTCTACTTACATCGTAAAGAAATACTTTGCTAATAAGAAATGCACAGGAACTAGTTGTAGATAACTGGAAGGAAATTATTTGCAAAAATAAATAAAAAAACGGACGTTAATGTTAATATTTTGCTAATGATCGCAACGGCCGGCATTGGGCGCGATAATCGCAATCCACACTTACCGCTATCACTAGCCAGTGGCTGATGCTCAGCAGCCCATAAAACAGTATGAGAAAAATAAACCTAATGAGTGCAGCAATGACGACATCAAACAGCGATGTGTAGACCGTATAGTGCAGGACCTGAGTTTGCAGTGCATGGATCACGTTGTCGCCGGTAATCTAGAGCGGTAAAGCAAAGCATTTCACTAGCGACAACGTTTCACAGTTCATCGTGAAGCTCACGGCTCGCAAAGCAAACGCACCACCACGCAGATGATCCACAGCAGCGAGATGAACACGACATCGAAGGTGACGAACAGGCAGAAGAACCTGCGGACGACCGACATGCGACCCTGCTCCATGTACCCGGCAATGAAGTCTTCGCTCAGCAGATTCACCGTGTGCGATTGCGATCGTGTCACTGTGGTGAAAGAAGCGAAAGAATTACAACACATTAAGCGATGTACTGGCAAGTGTTTTTTTGCCTACTCACTGGCGAGCGCATTCATCGGCGGCCCACTGCCGTACCCCCGGGGTCCGTGCATCATAAAAGGGTGATGGACGACCGGCGTGTGTGCTGACTGCTGCAGCTGCTGCTGCTGTTGCTGGATGGTGTAGAACGAGTGTACGGCCGTTCGAATCTCATCCTCCTCTGCCATTATACTGCGGGAAGCATGTGGGAATGCTTCGCAACGGCTACTGCCACATTAAGGGTGAGCTGCAAGGGATGAACACGATTATTAGCGTTTGATAGTAAATTTGCGTTGTTAAGTTAATTGTACAGAACATGAGTAATGATGTTGAAAAATAGTTCTTTTGCCGAATTCGACCAAACTACCAACGGAACCTTATATTACAAAATGAGATAATAAACGACAACAATGTGGAGATTGAATGGACAGTGCGACAAAACTCAAAACAAATGTTCAATGTTGCGGCAATGCGACAACATTATCAACGATTTTTAGCATAAACGAGCAACCCTCCCGTGCTGATAATACCTTTGTTTACAAGCCGTACAAGACCAGACACACTTCCTATTGCCTGCTGCTTTGCGCCTTGTTGACCGCACCCATACAACCAACCCAGCCTAAGAGCTAGCAAGTGTTTCAATTGCGCTTCGAAGGTGATAAGGTGCTGGGATATTTACAAATGGGAACCAATAAACGCACACACACACACATACTACAGTCTAACACACATGCAAACCGCCGCATTTACACACAGAAACACACCGACAAAGAGGGAACAAAACGGAACAAACAAAAAGGCCAAGAACAACAAACGACACGACGCATCCGATGACTCATGGAATGCATGTAACGGCGGGGTGCATTATCACACAGTGGTGGTGGTGGTGGTTATGATGGTGTACGCTTTATCCATTTACCATTGCAAAAAACACAGTGGGAAGAAGATGCTGCTGCACACGCGGGTGTGTACCAATTTTCCGCTAAATCTTCCGCAGCGACCTAATCGCGTCCACTCATCCGCAGCGAGATGATTTCCGGGTGCTCGCGCAGCTTGTTTCGTTGGCACACTCTTTGTGCACGGGGGCACCGAGATAAGATACGGCACAAGTGACCTTAGCCGGGCGCGTCTCGTCGATGTTGTCCCGCGAGTACGACGAACCTTGGCGGTTTGGGATGGAAAACAGCTGATGTCTGATGTTTGAACGACGGGTTCTTCGCTGGAAGGGTGATTTTGCCACCGCCGCTGCCTCGCCCGGCCGCCCAAGATTAGACAAAGAGAACGCGGGAAGCGAAGCTAAACAGGATGAAAAGCAGCAGCAGCAGAAAGGACAGAAGGCACTTGAACACTTGCGTGCAGATGACTTTCATTTTTTGTTGTGTCGAGGGAAAATTCGCGTTTCGCGCGCGCCTTTCGCTTGGGATGACGTTGGTATTCGGTAGCGGTTGCTAAATTTCTCTCGCTCGTGTCGATTCCGTTCGACTCAGGCAGGCTAAGCATTGGTGGGTGGTGGACGGAGTGAGGAATGTAAGGAGAGGAAAGGTCAATTAGTAACGATGCCGTTGATTGTTATTTGCACTCAAACACGCGCACGCACACTCACACTTACGCGGGTCGTGGTTTATGTTCAAATCAATTGCACCAACCCGTATTGTTTCGCTCACCCGCAGCCAAACTCAAACGCATCAGATTTTGTGTAGTTTTGCGTATTTCGATGATGTTGTGGTTTTGCTCCGTAGCCACCGTGCACGTCTCAGCCCCCCACCCCTTGTGGGACACTGCACGTCTCGCTCGATTGTACCGTAGGAGAAGGAAGTGCACGGCAGTGTGTTCGCTTGTACAGCGCAAACACTGGTGCTGGTGGGTGTTTAGGTGTAAAACTTCCCGTTCCTATTGCTTATCACGATCACTTTCTATTGTGCAATTGGCAAGAACGCAGTTTTTAGTTGAGGAAAAACACACACGCAAATTGCACAGGGGAATAATTGTAAACAAATCACGATTCTGCTGGCTGCTGTCAAATTTGACAACGGCGGCTTGAGAGCCAGTGTGGCCAGAGTCTTGTTGGCGGTTTTCGGTAGGAGCGTCAAAAAGTTATCGGTAGTTTTTGGAATGCAATTTTATCGTATCTGCTGCCAGTTATATCGATTAATATTTCGAATATGTTAATTAATTGGTAAGTTAAACATACCAATAACGATAAAAAACATACGTTTGAGATTGTTCCCACTACTCGTGTATAATCACATTGACAGAATTTTGGTTTTGTTCAGCCGTATGGCAAATTCGCATGTCTTATATTATCTGTCAGTAAATAAATGAAAGAATAAATTAAAAATCGGTTGTATTAGCATGGTTATTTGTGAATCGGTAGGCATATCAAAAATCGGTAGGAATATAGAAAAATTGGCATTTCTGGTCACTCTGTTTGAGGCAATATGTGTTGGTGTAGATTTTTCACTAGGTTTCGAGCTCGAGCAGTTTAAAATAGATGTTTCGAGTAGATGGTTATTTTCTCTTTCTAATTTTAAGCTTGCTCATGTGGGTCTTAGTAAATTTATGAAAAATTATTGGTGGATGCGTTTTATTGCTGTTTCAGTATTTTTTTAAAGTTTGGTGATTGCTCTAGAAAATTAAAATAGTGGTAGAATCTGTTTTCACTCATAAGAGCATCAAGTTATAAGCTGGTCGTACGGTAGGTATTTCCATAAAATTCCACATTTTCCAAAACATAGTAATTATATCCTTTGAAGCACTTTCGTTTAACGCAATAAACACAATAATAATTCACTTTTTCAAACTTTTAAAATTTAAACAAAATTAACAATACAACACAACCCAACCTGCAAAAGGCGGGTTTCGCCGCGATTTTCGACCAAGCGAAAATAAAAATTAAGCCATTTGTATGGGGCGAACACACACACACACAAATTATGGTGGCTGATTATGGAGGGGAAGATTATGGTTCTAACTTCTGTTTCGCTCTCGCTCACAGACGATGGTGTCCCGTCCCATTCTCACCATGTTATAGGCGCAAAGCTGTGGTTGTTGCTGCTCTTTCTCGCACGTGAGGGAGTTTTCTTTCTCCTTGTTATTCCCATGAGTGGCATTGGCTGCGAACGATCATCATCATCCTGATCCGTTAGTTAGTTAAAGGTAAATTGTTAGAAGCCATTGCTGAGGCACACCCAATGCTGCACAAATTCGTGCACGTTTATGTGCCACACTGTACGGACAACGTTTTATGACTAGCACAACACCACAATTTAGCAACACAGCCCGGCCTTTGGTCCTGAATTTAAAAAAAAACCTAAAGCACATGTATGATGTAGAATGTGTGTAGATTTGGAACATTTTATACGGACGAGCAACAATTAAATGCCGCATATTGTATACCCTTTAAACTAAACGGCGGAATGCATTTTAAACGACATTCTGCTGCTCTATTCGACATGTACACAGGCTCATTGAACGCATGCTGTGATTAAATCGTTTCCTACGAGGCCAGATGAGTGCGATTCTCATCCGGACCATTCCTCAGGTATGATGAACTGACTATCCAATAATGTGGTTTTAGTAAGGTAAAGAAGCCGTTACAGCCCGGTCCACAGTATTGGTCGTTACGTCAAAGAAGAAGAACATTTGTACGGGAGGATGTGGCTTGAATTGCTGCGCTAAGCCTCGGCTCGTAAGGGATGCAAGATCACCTGTACAACAAAGAGATTAGGATGGATGGCAGGGAGCTGTGGGGTCTTATCGACCATGGGCTTCAATTGATCACGTGGCTCCACGGAGCGCTGGTATGTGGTCAGGGAGTGCAGTATGTAGTTCGACAGCCACCATCGCGTCCCGTGGGAGCAACGCGTTCGAGTCGGCCCAAATGATCCGGATCGTTTACGGATGGTTCCCACACGGTAGGTCGACCCGCACCCAGTGGCGGATTTACAGGAATAGAGGCCTTAAGCGGTCACACGAATGTGTCGAGCAAGAAGTTATATGAGGAATGCTAAACCAGAGAAGGTTTGCGAAGTAATTTTACTTTTGAGCGGGGCCCCAAACGGCCACTTTATTTGCGTACTGGCAGTGGCAGATCTAACGGTAGGCGGACTAGGCGGTCGCCTGGGCCCCGCCGGTTTAGAGGCCCCGTAGATCGTCAGACGAGATCGGTTCTTATCCGGACCATTCCCCGGATATAGAGAACTGACTATCCGATAGCGTGATTTTAGTATATTTTAGAAGTCGTTTCAGCCCTGTCTACAGAATTGCTCGTTACGTCAAAGAAGAAGAAGAAAATTTGTACGGGAGGCTATGAGCTTGCAGTGCGTCACGCGGCCTCGGCACGTGGGGGATGGCGAATCACCTGTACAACAAAGAGTGCAGGGAGATGGTAGCGAGCTGTGGGGTCTTATCGGCCACGAGCTGCAATCGACCAAATGGTTCCATGAAGCGCTAGTATGTGGTCAGTGAGAGCACTAGGTAGTTCGGCAGGTGCCAATCCGACTCGTGGGTGCAACGAGTTCGAGCCGACACAAATGAACTGGATCGTTTACGGATGGTTCCGACAGATAAGGATTACGCTGGATCCTTTCCTCGGGGCCCCACGCGGGCGCTTAGTTTGGTTTGGCCTCTGGTTAATCCGCCTCTGCCCGCTCCTCACTATTGTTTGCCTTAAGGCTTGCGGCAAATACAGTTTACATTTGTTATTCTAAACTATGTTAGCATTATTGAACAGCAATGCGAAAGAAAAGGAATGGGAAGGAAAGAAGGAGAAAGGGAGTAAATAAATGGGGAACTAACCAGAGCGGAAGAGAGCGGAGGAGCAGGAAGGGTGATAGTCGAAGAGGTGAGATGAGAAGATGAAAGCGGGGATTGCGTGTAGTAGCGTTCACTGTTCCGAAGCGACGATGGGCTCTAAACAATGGGGGACGAGAGCGAAGCGAACTGGAGGGAGCATACAGGAACGGGGAGGACATACAGGAAGGGATCAACATGCATTTTTTGAAAATCGATGTTCTTTCTTATGTATTGTCTACATTGTCCACATCAATCTTATGAGCTGCGCATCGTAAAAAGCTTCTTTATCTTTTTCTTATTTGTCACAGTAACCATTGCTTCGACTGTAGGACTGACTATCCTGCTAAAGCCAAGCTCACTTTACTAGTGGGTACAGGCAGGCCTGGACTGACATCGGTTGATGTGCCAAAGAAGAAGAAGAAGAACCATTGCTTTTCTGCCTGCCTCAGCCACTTCTTCTTCTTATTCTTCGGCGCAACGACCTACGCGGTCATGCCGGATAGTTAACCGTTGCTACGATAGACGGTCCATATGAGCCTTGAACCCATGGCGAGCATGTTGCTAAGTCGTGTGAGTTGACGTGACATGTTACTAATTGGTTTACCCCTAGCGAGATAGGCAGTCCTGGGCCACTAGGATCAAACGGGGCTTGAACGCAGGACGGTCATGTTGTTGTGTTGTAGCACGACAAGGAGGGGCAGCCGAATCCAGCCAAGCCATCCATAGAATGCGGGGACGCGTGGAGCAGCTTGGCGCGTGAAAGGACCGGCAGCAACACCGGCATTTGAGGCTCCCGGGGGCCGGTCGCCACAGCTAATCTTCGAGCGCAGCCGCAGCGCTATCGACTATGCATGCAGCATACACGCCACTTACGCATCCTGCGTCAATCGCCAGGGCTAGAACACTACTTTCTATGCCATCCTTCAGGCAGCGACATGGCCGCCCAGCACCATCCGCAACGATGATACGTCTCCAAAAAAGGCGAGAGAAGGAGCAAGCCAGGCAACGCGAGTGATGCATGCGTTAGCCAAGCCGGTGCGGGTCGCTCCTCGCTTACAGCATCGAGCGAGAGGCGGGGGAGACGTTCATTTTTCTCTTCCGAACAGTAGACCCCGGTAATTAGAATTAAAAGAGTACACCATGGGTAAATCCTAACCTTCAATCCGGTGGGAGGGAGAGAGGAAGGGAGGGAGGGGTGGGAGAAGATTGGAGGGTTTATACATTATTAAAGAAAAAAATGATGGAAAGACAATATGTGTTCAATGATATCCCTCATTTTAATATTTGACCTTCCGTTGACTGTAACTAAGCATTGGTTGGCTTAACATGAGCGGACTAGTGCATTGAATGATCTTTTGTTTTAATTGTTTTTTTTTTTGCACAAGCGGAACTAACTGCACTAACAAATAACATAAAACCAGTACGAAGCATGCATTCAATCGATCCGGCAAATAGCTCGAACGGTAAATCGATTCCATCCACACGACAACTTGCGCGTTGATCAAATCCAGATTCGAACGACGGCGCTCTAGCCAACGCGCAATACATCAGTAGCCAAAAAAAAAACGGGAAGGAAAAAAACAATAACCCCAAGTCAAGCGCGCTCACACAAGGTCAAGCATTCGCCAATAACTGCTGGGAAAACGAAGGAGGTGGGGAAGGACGTCACTGAAATCGCGTATGATCTGGTAGAACGGATAAAGAAGACAGCATATAAGCGATATCACTCCCACCACCATCATATGAACAGCTGGTGTGATCGCAACTACCGCCCAGGAAGGAGTAAGGGGGAGGGCAAGATTGTTTTTTTCTAGCCCCATAAAATTTATTTTTTGTGGCTGCTATTCGATACAACAACCCTGGGCAATCCGCTACAATTTTTGCCATAAAACCCGTCAAAAAAATTCGCTTGGTCGAATAACCTCTTAAACCGGACGTCGTGTGGACGTCGTGTGGACGTCCACCCGACTTCCACACGACGTCCGAAATCTTCAATTTTGCGGCTAGGGAATCCGAGGTGCTGACAAATTGCATACTTTTAGGCGTATTATTCTCTTGACGCTGGAGAGCAACAGCGAATTTGAAAACAAAATAGCTGTTAAACAAACAATAATTATTAAAAAAAAACTATTTAGTCTTATTGTTTGCTCAAATAACGTCCACCCGACTTCCACACGACGTCCGAAATCTTCAATTTTGCGGCTAGGGAATCCGAGGTGCTGACAAATTGCATACTTTTAGGCGTATTATTCTCTTGACGGTGGAGAGCAACAGCGAATTTGAAAACAAAATAGCTGTTAAACAAACAATAATTATTAAAAAAAAACTATTTAGTCTTATTGTTTGCTCAAATACACACTTATTTGATTGTTTATTGTCTAGAAACTATAAAATCAAAAGTCCTAATGTAATGGGCAAGAATCATTCCTGTAATGATCAATAAACAACCACTTGTAATCGCCCCGCTTCCCGTTTAATGGTGTGTAAATGTGGGAACGTGCATCTTTGCTTCAGCCCGCAGGACATTTCTCCATCCAGCGTCTGCCAGCCACAATCGGTCGAGCCACAATCACAGCCCGTGCCTTCAAACCCATCCCAGTCACAAGACCCCCAAATTTTACGTATGTTGCGAGTGTGTGTGTGATTAAACGCAACAGGCTGCAATTAGTTCTGCCGTTTAAAAGCATGCTACCGGTATTTGACACGGTGCGTCGGCTGCATCGGCTCCCACCAGCATGTGCACACAGGCGGGACACGAACAACATGTACTGAATAATCACACGATCGTACACCGTTCGCGTCGCGATCACTTTACCGGCAAAACGCCACCAAATCCGGCACCGCCCGTACCCACTGGTCGCACTGGAGAGGCCATCTCTGCCGAAATTAAAGCATAAAGCCTCGCGGGCAAAACGCACCGTTTTGATACGATCTGCTTCTGGTTTCTGGGTGCGCTCCAATGTTTGCAAATGCTAACTTCCGAACATCGGCTGACAAGATATCATCTCCAACATCGGCCATGTCTCGTCGTCGGCATGCGCTGCCCACCGGGGACCCCTGAATGTGAATGTGAAACGTCCAAAAAAAAGGTCGATTAAAACACAGAATACAGATATTCACAGAAGTCATTGCAATCGCAAAAAATGAATTCAAACAAGGGTAGCAAAGCCGGAGGGAACAGCAACCGCCAACTCCGGGAGAGTCTTTGAAGACACGGACGGACGGACTCAACGCAACACAATCGTCTGCTTCTCACCTCAACACCCATTCGGGCCGGTAAAATAAAGCTACAAGCTCCCCAACCAGCAACCAGCAGGAGCTGCCGGCCAAAGACGAGCTGGATTGATTTGAAATGCTAATTTTTGCTCCTTTTTAGCCTCCCAATTCGTAGCGGTAGAAACAAAACTCCTCCAAAAAAAAAAAAAAACCCTCTCTTTTCGAACATGGAGCCAAGTTGCGATAACACTCCTCCCCCTGAGGGCACACCGGATTGTGATCGCGGTCCGCACCGGGGTGAATACAGATCTTCCGGGCCACGGGGAAAACATGAGGCGTTCCCGGTTTGTCGGGTTTCGGGGTCTGTGTTTCGGTTGCATGTTGCTACCTTTTTTACGGGTGTATCTTCGGCACTTTTAAAGGCTCAGCTCGCTCACGCTTGGGGAAGAACTTTCGCCTTTCGCCATGTTGGCGTCGCCCAATCCCTCGCACAGCCCCCAAAACCGGACGATCGAAACCTTGGACGATTGTCCCGTACGCTTGTTTCTTTTATTTCTCGTGATCTGTCCAAGGTCTCCCTTGCGCGGTTCCAGTGGCACCGCTCGTTTGCGGGAAGGACACATCGCCTCCGGGGGGCGTTTCGTCTTTTTTCTTGTGTGGTGTTTCTCTGAAAAGGTTTGACGGGGAATTTAGGGGCGCATCTCTTGTATCCACGGCAGGGGAGGGAGGGGGGGGGGGAGTGCAAGTATCACTAGCAACCGTACGGCGGCGGACAGGCCGAAAAGGACACGGGACAAAGTCAATCCTACACACAAAACTACTGAACGCGCACTGTGTACGGAAAAGCGGCAAGGATATATTATTAAAGAAGATTAATGACTGGCTAGTCATCATCGGCATGATCATTCGCTGGTGCAAGGGTTGATAATTTAATAACGCCAGTAGGCAAAAATCGAACCCCGAAAGACGTGCGCTCCAGGAAGCTCGGTGATGCTCCAGTTTTGGCCTCCAGTTACTATGAGGATGTCTAACGGGAGTTGAGATGAATTTGATTCTGGAAGAACCGAGCAACATTGTGGAGCGGTTGGCGTTGTTTGTTAAAATGTCAATGGGTAATGAAATTCCTGTTGTGTTTTACTTTCAAGCACAACGGGGAGCAACGATCGGCCTTGCTGGTACGTCGTCTGGAGAGAGAGAGAGAGAGAAAGTGATTAATGAAGACATCGCTTAATGGCGATAATTCAATGCAAGACGAGGCGATGGAACAGCGGCGGAATGAATTTACAGTAAGGTTAATAACAATGAATATAAAAAAGCTTGAAAGTGAGGACGCATTGTCAATCAAGTTGATAGTTTCTCTTCAAAATGTTTTCATTATTGGTCAGTAGGTCAAGGTATATATCAATTTGCAATTTATAATAATGATCCTATCCTACCCTATTATATTGTTAGGTTTTGAGGATTTAGATGAACTGTGAGTGTTTGTGATAAGAACGTTGCAAGATAACTGAGGAAAATGTTTGAATTCGAATCTAATTCTCTCTAATCTAATGGAGGAATATAAAATATAATCTAATGGGAGAATATCTGTTAAGAAGGACGTGGCGAATTCTACATCACTCAGGTCCTCCAACAACTCTCACACAGGGCTTACACATCTCAGCGGCGGAAAAGTGCTCATGCCAGAAGCCTCCCAGAAGGTGGTCCATTTGTCATCCGAGAGGGATACTTCACATTCAGTCCTCTCCCCGCACCGTCACAGTTCGCGATCGCCACATGCCACCAACGCTCCCGGGAGCTGGTGAAGCTCTCAAAATTACTGCAGCTCACGATGAGTCGCGTTTCGAACGCGTTGTCCAGTTCGGATGGTCCTGCCGTGATTGCTCTCCTACAGAGGACTCCTACTGGGGGAACAGTTGCTCCACAAGAAGTCGATAGTCGGTAATGTTCTCCAGCAGGTTCACTTCGTCATTGTCACCCATGAAGCCCAGGATGGATCTGGTGGGCGTGTGCCGTACCTCGTACGGCGACTCCTCCGTTCCATTGCCGGTGGTGGTCTCCTCGAACGCGAATTCCGGCTCCGCTGTGGTTTTTGTTTTGAGAAACTGATCAAAGTACTCTGCCTGATCGTCCGGTGGCTTCAGATCACCTCCAAGTGCTGGAGTTCCATCTAAACTTCTACAATGCCCTATCGGAGTGCTTACCAAAACCCGATTAATGTTTGTATACTTGAAGACCATGTACGAAATGAGGTCGTTATGCTAAAAAAGAACATATTATCAGCTGCAATTATAAAAACAATCCTAAAGTTAACACTACCATACCACTACACACCAAATTACTAATAGGGTATTTTTAATAATTCCGTAATACATTCCAGAATCTCGAACTAGAAAAACGATCCTCACATGTGTGTTATTAGCCATAAAGTGATCTTTTCGACATTTTGGATCAAATTATGTCCTGTAATAGCCTACACCTTTAACATCTTCCTTTGGTGTTGATGTTCTTGAACTACTCCATGTCGGAAATTAGAACAGCATCCTTTCGAACGTATCGATCAGCGCGCTTCTAGCGAACTATGTTCATTTAATTTAGATCACTCAAAAAACAACACAAAATCAGTCGTATGCCAACACCATTCCGTCATGGTTTGGCTCGTTTCCATAATCAAAATTAGGTTCCGCTTAAAAATGGAAATGAATAACAATATGGCTAGCGGTACTGGCAGCGCTCCGCTCGCAAACGACGCCATACTACGCAGGCCCATTCTAATTGCATTGAGCCTAAATTAGCATATAATGATCCTTATTATACGTAAACATATGTTTTGATTTCATCAATCGAGCAAATGCTTACATACAGCCTCCCAACCTTTCTTTCGTTTTTGTGTGCTCTTCTTAGACTCACGGTTTGACGTTTGGCGAATCGTACAACTGGAGCAGTTACAAGCATCTGGATGCTAAAGATGCAGAACCAGCGTTGGTCAGCTATTATTATTCTTATTAAAAAAGGCATTCCCCAAAGTAGTCTCAACGGGCTAAAATTCATTTGTATCCCCCCGTAATACTAAACGACTGATTCTGCTGGACATGATTTTGGTGGAGTCGTACCACGAAACGGCTACACACATGTGGCTAGCCCTTCTGCTGCGTGTTCTCACTACGTGCAAGTGCTGATGCGAGCCCCCGAAACCTCAGTAATAATCGTCTAGTTCCGTTTTCACTTTCCAGAAGCGCCCTGGAACGTTTCTGCTCGCCGATCGTTCGATCGATCGATCGACCGATGTTGCTCACGATGTTAATGACGGTGGCGAAGAAGAAAGCGCACTGAAACGAAGGTACTTCGATTGAGCTTCAGCACCGTGGTGCTTTCCCATTCATTCACCAGTGCAGGCCCGATTGAGGCAGGAAGAAGCCAAAACCCTGATCATTTAATCATTCAGATTGCGCACTGCACATAATTGGATGGTTTATCGTACTAAACACACCAATTTTGAGGGGGGCCTTACGTGAAAGAGTGGGGCAACATTTCGGGCTGCTGACGTCGGACGTACCCGAATTGCCGAATTGCGGCGATACGCTCTTGCGATCGATTGTTTTTTCCCAAAAAAGGAAGCGAGAAATTAGCTGTTGACGTGTTTGATCGTACGTAGATCGTACGTACCACCCGATCCAGCTGGGCGTTCTCATTTTTGAACGGGAAAATGGATGAGTTTTCGAACCGCGCTGTGCATGTTGTGCCGTACCGGTACACCGTTTTCCAGCCCCGTTATCAGAGGATGCACTAACCGTGGGAACCGTGGTTTGGAGCAGCTGAACCGAAAAAGCAACATCTTTCTTTTATGTTCGGTACAACTAAATCTCATCCCAACATGGAAAGTACGCCGTGGCGACGGCGCCTGGAAGGAAATGATTACGATAAACGATTGGCAATTATGCGTGGTTGCGTGTATGAGCGGTTTGTTATTGTTTTGTAATCATATTTTTTAGGGATATGAGTTGATTCTGAGGCTCATGGATCTTGGATTTTGCGAGAGTATTGATGATTCAGTGAGCTAGAACCTAGAGATTGTGATAATGTGTTATCTTGGGCACGGATTGAATGATCATCAGAGCAATAGAATGAACTTGTTACAATGTTTAAGTGTTTTAATGTTTAGCTGAATATGTTGTTTTCTATCTATATTTTTGTTCTGCAATACCGGTTACTATTGCCAGACCAGTCAATTCAATAAACGACCTAAAGTGCAATCTGCTTGTTATTCAACAATTTTGGAGTCAAATAATCTAAAGAAACTAAAATTATTTTAGCTAATTCAAGACAACTGGCTAGGTACAGTTCAGAACAGTAACTTTTTCGTTTTTGATTAAAAAAAAGAAATAAAAACAGTGTGTTCCATTTAGTGTTTACAACAGCCTTATATCTAAAAGCGTTCATCAACTTCAAACGCTGCTTTTAAGCTTTTACTGCAAACAATAGTATGGAAATTATTATTGCTATACTTAATCTTAAAAGCTAAAATTATAAACGAATTGGTACACTTATAATTTTAATGATATGGGGACTTACTTAGTAGCAAAATTCTTAAACATTGGCTGAAGCCGTATTAATTTTAAATTAAATAAAATAAGCTACAATGCGAATTGAACGACAAGGACTCAAGGAAATTTCGTGAATAATAATACTTAAAATCCGAGCCATGTAATGCATTAGACAAGAACCTGTTGATATGCAGATATGTTACAACACAAATGCAACAAAGAGTGACGAAGAGTTCGTTGTGTTAACCTAGACTTAAACATGGACAAATAAATGCGGTATTTCAAAATAATGACAACGGTAAGCTATTCTACCAATACCCATCGGAGCAAACTTAATTTGAGTTTGTAGAATGGAATTGATAGTAACATAGAAAAAAAAACACAATGTTAGCGTTAAAAATGGACGAGTGGACGATATCAAGCGCTAAAATAAATTCAAAATTGAAAAAAAAACACTCAATTGCACTAGCGTATAGTAAATTCATGCCTGTTTAATTGCACGTTTCGTTTTCATAATAATCACAAATACACACATTACCTCCTAATGATCCTACAATAAAAAAAGCCAAGCATCTATGCACGCATTCTTCGCGTACGAATTGAAATGATAAATATACTCATTAATAGCAAAAAAAAAAAAGTAATGTAATGACAGCAAGTACAACTTCGTTGAAAACCAGTCTATTTATTAATAGTTAGCATCCGAGAGAGGGGCACACGTAGGACGTGTATAAATATATTCATGAGTTTTTCCCGTTTTTCCTCTGCTCGGCAAGCTTTTGCAGGTTAAAGCTCGCTGAAGGCAATTTGTTGCTTCACGCGCATTCATGTGCGTTTTGAGCTTTGAGTTGTGCGGGTTTGGTGAGAAAATGGGAATCTAACAAGGGTAGAAGAAGGGCTGCTAGGGTAAGTGCATGATGGAGTACAGAGAGCAACACAGAAGGGGGAGAGAGAGAGAAAAAAAAACGGGAAGCTAAAGTGTTGAAAATATGTACTTAGTGTACGGGCATGCAATCGTTAGGATAGTTAAGCACCGTGGAGATAGAAGACTTGTAATTGAGGAGGTTTTAAACAGATAAGGGATTATGCTGATGAAATGAAGAAAACAATACTAAATTCATCAGCATTTAACACACAAGTTTTTGCTCCAATTTTCTGCCGTCGGGTTAGGATAAGGATTCGGTCGAATCTATTCCTTCCAAAATGAACCGTCGGGCATTTGTTTGCCGCTTGCATACTGCAAACGCAAACGGTTTCTCGAGCCGTGTAGGAGAAAACCAAACACCAAAAACAGAGAGATGGAAAAACCACACAACCGCACAACGGCAGTCGGGCTTGTGGGCTCGTCCCAACGCGCAGCCCACCGTCTCCTTGGGGGTAATTTTGTATAATTTATACCAATTTTGTTTATAATTTTCATTTCTGAACTTCACTGTTTTCGTTCTCGCATTGCGGTCAGTTGTGCGCTTGGTGCGGATTGCAACTCTGCTCCGATCGCTCCGGAGACGGCGCGAAAGGTTTGGCCGTGAGTTCAAAGGTACGGTGCCAACGCCGGGCGCGCTTTTCTGCCAGCCCAGGAAAGTGGACAGACTAATGCGTAATGGCTGGCAGCGGCCCGCGCCGGACACGTGAAGGTCCGTTTGCGCCTTTCGCCAATGGCCGCCGGAGCCTTGGCTGGCAGTCAAGCTCATTTCTCGTTTGGCTTCCCTCCCCCCCCAGGGATGGGAGGGTAGTGTGGGTGCAGTGAGGTTGTAAGGAGAAAACAAAACCCCCCTGCGTCCAGTCTCCGCATCAATGATGGCCGTCAGATGATCGTACGCAGCGCACAAGCTTATTATTTTCCACTTTTCTTACGCGCCGGGGTGTGTTTGCTTGTGCTGTTGTTGCTTTTCTTTCGACACTTCCACGTAAAACTGTTCAAAAATATTGCATCGATCACTGCCGTGTTCTTTGTTGCCGTTTTGTTCTTTTTACTTTGCTTCCCCCCTGCGCAAAGGATTCTTGTTTGCAGTTTGTGCAGTTCTGCAGACGCAAACAGACGCGTTTTATAAATGTGCTGCCCGATAAGCTGAAACACATTGAGGTATGGCGAGCAGCGGCTCGATTAAGATCTGAGCTTGCACACCGGCCAGGACACACTTTCGGTAATGATCGCTCTCTATGTGCTGTCCAAGATGGCGTCGATGGTGGAGTGTTGAGGTTAAGTAATGTTTCTGATGGGTATATGGTTCCGTCTGGTAGCTGCAGGGCCACTTGATCGCACCGGACCAGATGCTCGGCACAAAGGAAAGTGTTTTTTTATATGTTCATTGATATGCCAAGTTTAATGATCATCAAGTAACGATCTTGCAGGGACGAGTGAATTTATTATGACCGAACTAGGACCAACGTAGGCCATCTTCAAGATGCCATGATCGAGAATGGTACCGTTGAAAGTAAGACAAGTGAAAGACTCGTGAGGTATATTTTGGTGCTCCGATTAGAACCGAGAGCGTACAATGATGCATGGTTTGTGTTAATCTAATGCATTCAGCGTGTTATTTAAAGAAAAATAAAACAAAAATCGAATATTCCAATCTAACTTTTATTTAAACCTAAAAATAAAAAGAATATAAAGTATACTGTAAAAAATGAAATAATTGTAATTGAATAACAAATAATCAAATTGAATGTCAACAATACATCTGGTTAGAAATATTAAAATTTCACAAAAAGTTATTATGTTTAAAATGAAATTTTCCATACAATACGCTCTTAATTTTTTCACGTTTTTTTTCCATTTTTTCCATTTCTTCCTAGCAGATACTGCCAACCAGGCCGTCCTTAGCAGAAATAAAAAAATCCTCCTAGCATGGAAGTTTAAATATTCGGTATGTTTCGGAGCCTTTCTAAATACTCAAGGAAATGTTAGGAAATGTAATAAACAATAAACGGTTTCTTCGGTTTCTAAGTTTTCTTTGATGTTATCAAAAAGGGTTGCTTCGCCGAACTAAAAATGACACTCTTAAAATAAAATACAGAAATTGATGTACCAAGGCACCTGCAGTTATAGTGCATCGTCGATCAGGTTCAACACTAGGTTAACGGGCATCTCTTATACACCTACTTTAAGATCACTCGACAAATTGTCGTTTGGATAAGAATACGCATTAAGATTAGATAAAATAATGAAAAAAAAACTATTCAATAAAAATTATGTGTCGTTTAACAAATCTTGGTTCCCATGGGAATTTGTCTGCACATGACCAATTTATTTAGGTAATAATTATTGTTTCTCCAACACATGAACCGATATCTTATTCGTGCCTTACTTGGCCCGATGCTGATTTGAGCTTTGAAGAATACGAGGGATAAGTTAGCAATTTAATTTGAGGTCACTTTTGTTACATAATATACGATTTTTTTTTTACGATAATTAGTAGTTTAGATTATTCCTTCACTCTTTTATTTACTTTTGTGGACAGTATGCTACTAAACTAATTCATTAATTTATTTAAAAACAATAAATCCAACCAATTCAATTGATTTGAAGTCCATTTGAAAATTTACGAATCTTAAGAAAATAATGATTTTGTTACAAACTTACATGATGTTTCAATAAATGTATGTGAAGTAAACTTTGAGATTTAATCGAAGGTATTTTTAGTATTTCACTTCAAAACAGAGTGTTGGTCAAATTGACGGGCTCCGTAAACCTAGTTTTAAGAAACTCGAACATGTCTCAGAGCTATTCTTTGTTATACTGAGGAGGAGTTACATTAAAGGCGCGACTTAGTGGCAAAAAAGTAACGCTTTTAACAATGTTTTTTAATACTTATTGTTGGTCATGTAACAATAAAGAATGTACCCTCAAATATTATTTTATGCTATATGCTTATGAAATACAACAATGATGATCTACTTGACGCTCTTGTTCAACAATATTTTGTACATTTATTACACAATATTACTACACTGTAAAGCTAAACGACGTATTCCTGCCATATTTATATTCATTTGCTGTCATTTACAATATTTATCGCATTAAGATACCAGCTAAACAACAGTCACTCTTCAACAATTTTGCAAGCCATGTGTGCAGAACAGCAAATGAAACAAACCGCAAAAGTTTGCCCCAAACGCCACCGATCAAAACAACCCTCCAACGCAGTACATTTTGTTGTTTTGTGCACGCAAATATAAAACGAACAAAGAAAAACCTCAAACTCTAAAAAAAAAACAAAGAACCGTTTCCTATATACATATATGATATACTTGTATGAAGGGGAATATGAGAGGGACTACGACTAACACATGACGCTGGCAAACTTCCCCAAAACCTAAAACAATCCTTTTCGTACACGTTGTCCATTGTCAGAGTGTCGTGCGGAGTGTCAATTTAAAACGGAAATATTTCCTCCAAATATCATCCCCAAACTGTGCATGCTCTCTATCCCTTCGATATCGATGTCTCAATCCGTTCAACTCGGATTGATTGAATGCCCACCAGGCCAAAGCCGATGAAAGCCGATCACCATTCTAGCTAGCTGTCCATTACATTTATCAAGTAGCGGTGCCCTCCTTTGCCACGCTCCGGCACGACACGTCGACGGTAAGACATCTCTTATGAATCATTTTCGCACAATTTTGCATAAACCTCTCCTCCCCTTCGCAATGTGTCAAGCCGAGTCGAGCACCTTTTACCTGCCATTCCTGATCGAGACAGCCGCGGGAGTGAGTGTAATGATAGAATGCAAATAGTGCTTAGTGCCGTGGCACGTGGCCCCCATTCGAGCCAAGTAGCCCGTTCAGGCAAACCGCAACCGCTGTCAATGAGGTAGTATTGACTATCGATCGGGGTTTTTTTTTGTTGTTTTTTCGGGACACATCACGCACCGTTCATTACGGCACCGATCACCGAGAAGGTTGCAATTGTCGCCCCAAGGAAGTACGATAATATTTGGACAATTATTGCTTCTCTTTGACCCGGTCCGGAGGGAGCAAACCTGTCAAAGTGAAAGCATCTCCGAACTCACACACACACACACAAACACAAGTTTGCCATTCTCAGCAGTATCGGGATGAATCTGATAAGCCGAGCGGCTAAGGAGAAGCCGAGAGAGCCCCATCTCGATAATAGTATTAATAATAATCATCATCAAACAATCGTGCTCACGCTGCGAGATTGTATCGTATAATTTGCGCATTAACATTTAATTGACGAAAAGTGAAATTAAAATAAACCGAAGAAATTTGTGTCGTGCTTGAGAGAGAGAGAGAGAGAGAGAGAGTTTGAGAGGGAGAAAGGAAAAATGAAGAAAGAGAGCTTGGGCAACCGACACGCAAATAATAATTCCGCTTCCCGTGTTACGCTGCGAAAATGCGTTGACTTTTTTCTACCGACGGGCATTTTTGCATACCGTGAGGCGCGCCTTGGCCACCAATCCTCGGCCGGGGCAGGGCACAGCCGGGACAGTGAGCGTAATTTCCCTCAACCGGGCAGCCGTTTGGCTCCGATGGATGCAATTAGAACACGATCACGCCGTCATCCTCCTCGGGGCCTGGCCGATAAGATGGCCTGGCGTTAAAGATACGACGATGACGCACCGGGCAGGAACAGACCTTCGGGGTGGTTTTGGCGAATTATAATTGCCGGGTAGGATTGATAAATGTTGAATGAAGCTTTGTTATGTGTTTCAGCATCAGGAGCAGGTAATTGAGCAAAGTAGAGAAGCAACAAGCAACGAGGCAAGCATCAGCCCTAATTCGGCCAAACGGGGCGTTCGAAGATTACGAGCTTGAATTTATGAACGGAACTAAAACCTGCTTGGAACTGGCAGAACAGTTCGTCTCAGATTCAAAGGAAATCCAAGAAAACAAAAAGTTAATGTCAAACACGTCTCCACCGAGCAGTTATGCAGTTGAAGATCGCAGGATATCATCAGCAGCATCATAATCATCATGATGGGAGTATCAAAATTCCGTTTGGGGTTTTGAGTCCATTTTCGCACAGTGTCTATCACAATTCCGGGGAACTCAAACCGTGGCCACCTATTAGGGGACCGTGATTTCAAACGAAAACATTTGCGACCTCTGGTGCTAATCAAATAGAGTTGGTGGTGGTGGTGGAAGTCGGACGCCGAACTGAAAACCGCGGGCGTGGACGCGTCCTCCCGGTAGATCGGGGTTTTGCTTCTTCGCTACGTCCTTCCCCCCGGGGGCGCTCATTCGGACACGGGCTGGGCGACACCGACCGTACCGACCGAAAGTATCAATTAGAAGTGTTTTATATTTCCGAGTTCGATAAATTCAGACTGGGTGAGGTTGGCAAGGAAAGCTTTGGAGCTCTCGAAGACGATGTCGATGTCTTGTTTTTTTGCTGCTTTGATTTTTATTACGGCATGCAAGGAAGTTGTCCCACCGCACAAACGGCCGAGAAGGGACGCCGCGCATTCGCTAGGAATGGCCGCAGGGCCACCGACCAACGTCCGGGCGCGTTTCGGTGTGTGGCTGCCGTTCTTTATGATGATGAATGAATCCAGCAATTAAGGGGCCGCTGTCTCGGGCGTCTACCGGAGCGGAGCGTAGAACCTCGGACACGTAGCGCAGTTCGCGGAAAAAGGAAAGTAGCATGATCGTGTTGGATGGTTCCAACAACAACCAAAAAAAGGTTTGTTGCAGTAGCGTTTGCAGTTCGTCATGACTCTTCGTGGAATTCCTGGTTCCAAAGCGGGCAGGCTTCAAAAGTAGTCCGAATTCCGCATCCCCCCGAGGGAGAATCGTCCCTTTTCCGGTGAATGGAGGACGTTAAGCCATCGGCTGAAGATCACTCCGGAGGTACACACACCGGCAGTACCGTACGCGATGAGTGACCCGCCGGTAGCAGTACAAGTGTACGAGTGGATGCTCCAGTCCAGTTAAAAGTGCGACAAATGGAAAATGGATCCAGCTGCTGTCGTGGCCCCGCGCGCTGATTCGAGTTCCGGGAAGGGATCGCGGCGACCCAAAGGTGGCGTGGACCACCTTACGGGGACAATTACGCAGATCTTACCATTTTCTGCCACTGTGCTTCCAGCAGCTAGAGGTCCTCCATGTCCTCCAGGTCTCCTCTGCCACGGACACAGAAAGGGACGATGTACAGCAAACGACGAGGTACAAGATTTACAGTTTATTTTTTGTTTTTGTCTTTTTTGTTCGTCACTGTACAGCCCGTTCAATATTCAAATGACAAACGACGACACATCACATCCCGCGGACATTCGTCCGTGTCTCGGTTGGGTGCATCTAATGGCCTGTGTGGTTCCCCTACCAACCGCGTCATCTCCTCCTAGTTCAATATCCGTTATGAGTAATTAGCTGTGCTGTGCGGTTGGCCCGGTGAAGGACAGACCACGAGGGAAGGTTGGCATCGATAGGGACCGATAACTCAAAAACCTGGCGGCCCAGTGTACTGAGGCCTCTCTCACTCTATCTCACACGCGTCGGTCTTCAAGGACCGAGGCGACCATTTTCGTACGAGCGGAGACCCGACGCGAGACACTTCAGTGTAGTGGACGGGGTGGTTGCTTTGAATGATAATTGTTATCGATAATTGGGGTAGCAATTTCCACTTCACTTCTGTCAGTGTGCTATTCATATTTTTTCCAGCGTTTGTTTTTGTTCCGTGCGTCTGCCTGCTGCTGTAGGTAGCACTAGGTACTAGTTGCATTTGCTCCTCTCTGCCACAGGTGCCACAGTAGCGAGGAAGACGTTAGTTATTTCCAAACGTAGGCTTTTTTATGTCCTATTTTCTCCCTCGTGCTTCTATTCGTCTTTGAAGCAAAAAAAAAAAATAACGTCAATGAAGCTGTGCCTGCGTACCGAATGCGTTAGCCGAAGAAACGCAGCAAGAAGCGGTGCAGTAGGTGACGATGCTTTACGGTGCTGCAAGGTGCTTAGCTTTTCCAAACACACCACACGCTTTGCATGTGCACGGGTCTGTCCCCTTTTGCCCTGGGTACCTAACGCGAATGGGGCAATTTTGCGATGGGTTATGCTGCCACAACACTTTTGACGGGTGGATGTCAAACGGGCCGGACGATTTTTCAACCGGTGTCATAAATGGGAAAATAATTGTACGACACGCTGTAGCCGGCTTGAAGGAAGGCTGACAGTTTGAGCGTGGGGAGGTGGTGGCATGCAATGTAAATGTAAATAAATGTAACAGCTACACAGGTGAAGCAAGGACCCAAGGAGCATGCTGAAGGACGTTTAGTGTTCAGTACAAGAACGTACAGCAGTTCGGAGTTTTTAAAACGTTTCGTTCTGGAATCATGATTGAGCTAGCTGTTGTGATGCTCTTGTTGAGGAACTATAAACTATCTGCTTCTATTGTAGTTTTTACCTATAAAATATCTCACTTTTGTGGGGGCAAAGTAAAGTATTGGATATTTCAATAATAAAAATAATGATATTAATAAAACGATAAGATGGCGTTAAGTTTCTAATTTTATTCCTGTTATAAGTGTGATGTTTTTTAGGCTCTAATCTATATAAAAAGAGTTTTCCGCTCAAAACTAAATGCACATGAAGCAATTTAATTTAAGATTTTAGAAATTGAGAACGCATCAAAGGTGCCATATCTAGAATTAGAACAAAAAATAGCATATAAAAAAGGCGGTTTAGTTTCTCAACTTTCAAATGTTATATTGTTTTTACAGGGAAACTGTTGCCAAAATTTGTCCAGAAGGTATAGTTGTCCCTAGAATTTGCCTTAATTTTTACAGCATTTAATATACTATATTTTCTGGAATCAAAACAACACTTTGACATATGCATAACAATCATTTAACATTTAATCAAGAAACTAGATACAACCTTTTTTTTGGAAACAAAAACATTGATTTTCAATAAAAACAAAAATTGTGCTGTGAGGTGAAAAACTGATAACAATGATAACAAAAAAGTCGTAGAGGTAACATTTAGGGGCAACTACTGTTACACACGCGATTGTAAATTTATTTTTTCACCAATCTGATCCTAGTAACCATTATTTATCCTTCCACGTCAAAATAAGATATTTCTGGCAACACGAATTATCAAGTCCGAACGGATATGCGGGCAAACGTGTAAGGATAAGTTTAGTATAAAAGTAGGCCATATTTTCAATAAAAACAGATTCAAATGCAGAAGCTCTTGGAGTTAAGAGGTTTGATTCCAATACCCGAAATAGGACAGAGCCCCTGGATTTCCGAGCCCGTCCGTCTGTATAGGCTTCCCAACCTTTGGATCAGAAGCAATTATCGGGAAGGACTGGTTAGTAGGCGAAGTATCAAATACTCTATCCACAATTGCTGTTTGTTTCTCCTCCGCTACGACCCTGCAACTCTTGCTGAGGGCCAATCCTTCGCGTGGCCTGCCGGAGAAGCTCGGTTCGTAATAACTACACAAAAAAGGATAAACATGCATTCTTTATGTGAAATTGAAGAAATCAGTACATTTCGGAATATTATTACTGACTAATTATTTTAAATTTTTCTGGATTTTTCAACGACTGTGTACGACCTACACCTTAACAAGGAAGGATATCTTTGAGATGAAATAAACATTTTGATATTATTGTGGGAAAATCTTACTAAAATTCAATCTTCTATGGATTTAGTACACAAATGCTATTAAAAACCATTTGAAAACAGATATTTAAAATGTTCAGCAGTTCGATTTGCATTGTGTTTGCTGGACTAAACATTGTATGTCGCTTGATTTATTGACTGGTCTTTAAATGTACACCCGTATCTAAAAAGGATAATTATTTCCAATGCAGACATCACATATTGACACATCATACATCAATTTGCACCATTGCGGTTATTACACCTAAAACCATCCCTTTTGTCGCAGCTTGAGTGTGTGTGTGTGCGTATCAGTGTCACGTTAAGTTAAATTCAATCTTCTAAGCAACTCCACGCACACGATACCTGCGTCGTTCTTAGACCACATTTTACTGCTGCCCCCTGTGTGTTTGCCATGTTCTACCTACAAAATCGATTGAATTTCCAGCTCAGCCAAGCAACTGCCAGCTAAATGGAGCAACTGCCGTGCTCCTACCCGAGAAAGTAATAATTACTGTGAGAATCGTAATGAATGTGCCACGGCTGCGGGGGGGGGGAGAAATTATACAAATCAAACTTTGCTGCATAATGCATTCTCAGCTGCCGAGCTTCAGCCAACGTTCAGCCAACGTTCCAGGCTGAATGGCTTCATTCGCCTTTGCTGCGAATCGATGCGATTCGCACCCGGGCAGCCACTTGGCAGAATGAAGAAATCTTTGTACAAATGGGTTAAATTTTTCAGTGGCGACCCGCTGAGGACACGCACAAACAGAGTGTAAAAAGGAAAACCAACGAAGAAGATGGACCGCGCGAGACTGTTTCGCTACACACCCTTAAAGTGGCCATTTTGACGTACGCCGAATGCCGAGGCAAACATCGAACGGGAGACATAAATCCATCAAATGTGTTTGCCGGTTCGGGGTTGGACGAACGCTCTTCGTCCCATTTGTTGCCACTCCTCAACCCTTTTTTGTAGCCAATGTTTCCGGTGTGTAATATTTCCGAGCACTGCGTGATTTATTGAAACCGGCGCTGGGCGGGTGGGTGCTCTGTAAAAAGGGGGATACTGCAACAGCAATAACAACAGCTACAAAAAGCTTTACGAGTTAGGTTGCTGCAAAAGTTGCTTTCCACTGATGGGCATTCTTTACATTTCTCACCAAGAGGGGGTGCGTTGTGTTTTCGAGCGAGGTCGGTCGTTTGCTTTTCTTTGACCCTTCTGCTAGGAGCCCCGTGCTACTCCACGCCACGGAAACTCTCTGCGATGCATTTCGGAAAGCCTTTTTAAACCTTTGCAACCTTTGAGGCCGGACCGTATCACAAGGGGAACGGGTTGGCGTTGCCGGTTGATATGTGGTCCTGCTTTGCCGCGGCCAACGGTACGGATGAGAGGCCCCGGAGACCGCTTCACTAAGGGTTGGATAAAATGTGTTATTGATTTATGCATCAGATCGGTCCTCCCCATCCAGTAACCTCTTTGCGCACGATGGAGGTAGGAGCCGCTCGGTGGCCTGTACGGTGAACCCGACCGCGCGGTGGTGTGCTGGGTGGAAACAGAGTTATTTTTCATTCGTGTCATAAAATTTGCATATTCATAAATTTTACACACTCGCCCATCTAAAATAGATGGAGAAGCATTCCCGATTCCCGCACTCGGTCGGCACCGTCAGGAGGCACAGCGACGGGAACCTGCCACGGAAAGCTCCCGGAATGACGGTGAAGGGTTTACGATTCGGACGCATTTTGCACTCTGTTATGATGGCCGATTGTGTATGTGTGTGTGTGTGAGTGTATGTGTGTAAATCGTAAAGAAAACACGTGCAGTGGAGTTTCGTTTGGTATTGTTTGCATCGTTTCAAATGGCGACTCGCACAAAAGTAGCACACAAACGGTGGAATATAAATTATTGATACATGTTTATATAATTGTTGTTTTGCAAAAAGGAAAAAGCTTAACATGTTATATTGTGCAAAACTTAGAAATATAAAATTGAAAGCACAATTAAATGTTGGTAATTGTGTAAAAAGCGTAATAAAATTGAGTTAAAAGGAAGTTGCTTAACAAACAAACAAAACCTTTTGACTAGTTCATTTTCATCTTGCATTTACCTTTTTTTCTGTTCATTCTGACAGCAAGATATGAAAAAATATTCTATTTGGTTTTATACAGTTTTTTAATGCATTTGATACTACAAAGCTTACTGCTGAGAACAATTTCAGTCTCTTCTAATGTATAGTTTCTTTATTTTCATAAAGTGTTTTTTTCCAAATCAAGTGGTTTGATTAATTGGTCTAATTTAGGTTTTATCAAATATTCAAAAATTAAAAAATGTGCATCATTCAATTTGATTAAAACTGAATTTGAACGTCTGCTTCAATTCGCCAACCAGCAATGGTGTAAAAAAAGAGTAACTTTTTGTCATGTAAAAAATAAAAATAAATTTCATCAGCGATTCAAATGAATTTTGTTGCACTAAAACAATGAAAAGGATTTCAAATGGTTCAAAAAGGAGTTTTAAACACGAAGATTTTAAAATGAACGACATATTCTGTATGAAAAAGAAAAAGGTTGAAATTCCGAATAAAACCCCCAACTGAAACAAAAACATTTAATGCAAGTTGTACAATATTAATGAGAACAGTCTAAAACTCCTGCAAGAACTGGATGAATATCAACATCTCACTATGATTACATGAACATGAGCTTCACGAAATTGAAATTCTTCCCACTCACGTTTCCCTTCAGCATCAGGTTCAACTTTCATCGCACCAGCACGATTACAGATTAAACAAACACACCATACGATCCAGCAGCTCCAGTAGGCAAGCAGAACAATAAACACCTCAACCACAACACCAACCAACGCCAAACCAATGCCAGCCAGGCCAAGGGGAATCATTAACCCATTATCAAATCACCTCCAAATTACAGTGTTTTATTGAAAAGTACGGTAATTTGATCTTATTTTCACTTAATAATCGCGCCTAATTTGTAACTCCAGCCAGCCTCCTCCCTCCTCTTATCCTGCCACAGCCCCGATTAGACCCGATATTCGGAAGTGGAAAAATCCGGTCGACCTATCCGAAGCCTAACCTCTTCTGGTCGCTTCGGTAATAGGTCCACTGCACCCAGCATATTCCACTAGCCCATCGGGGCGTCTTCATCCCCGCACAGACTGTGTGAGTGTGGCTGTGTTTTCAGCCCGCAAGAAAGTTACAAATAGTGCCGTAGCAACCTGTCTCACCGGTTGCTGCGCGAATTTTGTCGTAAGCCAGAGCATGTAGGCTTCGAGCCTGCGCCAAAATAATCACCATCAGCAGTGGCAGCACCGGTGGCTACCAGCACTGGTATTTGCGACCACAAATGTGCCACAGATCGTCAACATCATTATTTTTATTATTTTATAATAACAATAATCATTATGATCATCAATATCATAAAGAGTCATTATGTACTTAGCACATATTTAAAGCGCACAGCAAGTCACCGGGCTCACTTCTAGCCACACCACAGCAACGTCGGCAGCAGCACTGATTGGGAACGGGGAGTAGTAGCCCACCGATCGATCGGTCGAGGTGCCTACTCGATTTCGCTTTCCACCTCAGTCCCTCCCCCCGTTTCCCCTCTTTTGCATAGCGTGCGTTTTGACGCGTCCGCAAAATCGATCTATCCGAAAATCGAAAACCCTTTACTGCCCGAGCCCGATCGTAGCCCTTTGATAAGGTCGCCATAAATCAAAGCGCACGGTACGGCCCACTCGAACGCGATCTGGTCTTTTTGCTTTTTTGTTACATTGCTCTGCAAAACCTAGCCAACTTCAGTTCCTTCGCGATCAAGCAACAGCGTTCTTCCCATCGTTCGTTCTGCCCGCCGACTCGGACCTTCTCGTTCCAGGACACACCGGCACAACCGGATTGATTGATTGATATTGATTCGGAGTTTTTAATGAAAAATTCTTTCCTCCCTACTCCAATAGGGGGGGGGGCATCCATCGTGCATCGTCTCGAGCTGCAAAAAAAGCATCACGCTCCCGCGACTAATATAGTGTTTTTCGTATAAAAGTGTAATATATTTTATTGATGGTGGAGCCGTAAATCAGGCGCGCCTGTCAGAATTTCTAATTGCAATGCGGCGGAGCTCAGGCTAGCGTTGATTCATGGCCACGAGTCAGCGGCGATGCGGCGATGCGGCGATCTTATGGGCAAATAACATTTGTCATACGCTTGTGATTGATTCCTCACATGCACACACACACACACACAAACACACCGTGATTGAATTTTGCTGTCGCATTGTGGTGCTACGACGCTCAGACTCGCTAAGGGTAGGGAAATAATTTAAGACTGCGTGTCTACGTGCTGGATGGGGATTATTTAAAGTTCCCTGGGAGAAGATATGCCGATCAAAAAGGCCAGTGTGGCATCTTTGTGGCAGGTATGTGGAGGATTTTCATTTATTATTATGTCTGTTACAAAAGTACACTGCTAAATATATACTGGCCTTATTTTGAATAATTTTTTAGGCAGTCTTAACATAGGCTTAATAAATAAGGTAGTTATAATAATAACGATATTATGGTCTAATAGTTCAGTTGAGTATACTTATCTCCTATACCTCAAGTTTAACGGAAAGTTAAACCGAATACCTAAGCCTACATGAAAACTCATCCGACCAAATTCAGTCACATTCCATTTGTATCTCTTCTCAGGTTTGGAGGACATTGAGTAGTTCTGTGGTCTTATAGACCATGTAATGAAGAGTTATTAGAGACTATGTGATATGTAAAATAGTTACTAGCTTTAGGTCCTGGATCAAAATAGAGGTTATATATTCTAGAAATCATCTCCAATTTTCAAATCAGCAATTAATCATCATCATAAATCATCAGAACACCTACTGGAAATGGTTCAGTGGTATATACAACATTGAATGTATTTGCCATAGACTTGCAACATGTGACCATTGAAAAACCCCAAGCTACTTGTGTTTACTGAGCTTATTCAGGGATGGAAAATGTACCGTGGGATTTTTATTTCCCAAATTTAAAAATCATCTAACTGGGTACTACCATGGTTATTAGCTATTTCTCGTCGTTTCGATAGATACTGATTTCTCTTGTAAATCATTTTTGTAGGCTGAAAACCCTTAGTGATTTTTAAACAAAAATATCGATACGACTGCCATTTTCTGTTAGTATCAATTTATAAAATAAAATAAAACAAATGGAATCCTGAATGTTCTATTTTCTACATTTTTGCAGCATTCTTGCTATGGAAAGCTCTTTACCCACACCGACCACTGCTCAACCGATTGCATCGAAATGTGTCTCTGTGTCAGGGCTTTCCCATCCGTACCTTTGCCGTTCGAATTAGCCGCTCGAACAGCGAAGAGTAGTTCGTCAGCGCTTGTCAATCGAGTCAATTGGGTATGAAACGTAATTATGGAAATCAAAATGCACCGTTCGCACACAGAAAAAAGACACATATAAAGAAACAAAAAAAAAGCATTCGCATAGAAGGACAGTAAAGAGGAGCAGCTCTTTTTTTGTTGTTGTAACTGGCAGCAGCAGTCCTCCATCTTGGTCAGGTGGGAGGGATGCAATTTGCAATTACATTTGTGTTTTTTGTTCCATGGGCTTTAGTGCCCCCTTAGTGGTTCGTGCGTGTGTATGTGTATGTGTGTGTGCTTCCGCTGTTATGTTCCGTTGTCGCTTTCCCGAGTTCGACAGGTTTTCCGATTCGCGAACCAGCGACAATGTCAGTTGGTTTGCCATTGCCACAAAACTCCCGTAACGTGCAGGCACCGATGCACCGGCAGCATTGTGACAAAAGTCCCCAAAGCCCACAAACACTCTCTCACACACACACAGACACACTCATCCAGATGTAGTTGCGTGCACTCGCGTAGGCCGACGCCACTGTCGGCGGTGCGTTTTTCGATAATTTAATTTAATTTAACTGCATTAACTGCAATAAGAGGCACACATTTACTGTGATTGCGCAATTAGCCGTGCATTATCAGGCACGCGCGCTGCATTTGCATGCCGTTGTGCCCAGCGTGAAGGAAAATGCTCTTCCTTCTCCCGTTTCGTTCGCTGGCCTGTTGGGTGAATTGTTTATCATTTTATTGAGCCCAACGCGTTGAAATGTTTGTTGATATCGTGGGGGTTAAGTCGTACGTGCTGGTGGAGGAATTCTCCTCGGCGAAACATTTCAATTGTAGAAAAGGTTTGTCTCCTACCGCACGACACCCGTTGCGTCTTGCGTACTGTGAATAGCAAAGTGGAACGGAATTAAATGCGTCTTCCTTTAGAGTCTTGCAATGGTGGAAGTAATTATTACAGCAAGCAGTCTTCCTTACCCTCTCCCACTTGTTCTTGCAGTAGCTCAGGCAGCACCCGTCTTGGGTGGCTTGACTTACCGTAAAACCACCGCTTACCCCCGACCTCTGCACTACCCACTAGCGTTTCATTCTACCCGTGAGCGGCATCGAAATTGATTTGTTCCGACACGTTTAGCGGTTGTTACTTTCTCGCCTCATTTTTTTCCCCACTGCCCCATCCTCGTCCCCATTCCCCAGTTTCGTTGCACTTTCGCCAGTCTCAAATCGAACGAGCAATTTAACGCTGGCTTGAATTCAATTAATTACAACACTTGTTCCTTTTGTCCGTAAACGTGCGGCGCGGCGCTACGGTACGAGCTGCACAGAGTTCTACACCGTTTTGACAAGGGTATTTGCGGACGGGAATTAATGATGAGCAAATGTGAGTGCATGAGCCGGTGGCTATTTATGGTGGTGCCTGTTTAATGAGGCCCTCCTTTGAGGTCGGTACGCATTTGAATACGGGTGGGGCAACATTTGTATGGCAAAATGGGAGTGTTGTTTTGTGTGTCGGTTTGCATTTTTCAGGATGATTTTTGTTTCTTTATTATTATTTATTGGTTTTATACCTTATAGTCCAAGACCTACCGATTAAGAATTTATCCCGTAGCTATATCTTTTTATAGCCACACCAGTCCGGAATGAAGAATGTCTTGATGATCCAATGTTCCGTTGGATGTTTATATTGTCTAATATATTTATGATTCTGGATAGCACATTTGTGTGGTTTGCATGACCGATGAACATATTAAACAGACAAACAACACTCATTATTTAGTCTTTGAAGAACCTGCGTCATATGAATATATCCTGAAGACAGGTTGGATGTAGGTATCTTGAATTATACCTTCTTAAGACATCAGCGTAGCACAAACATCCGTATAAGGAACTCGATCATCCATAATGTTGCACTGCAAATCCCTTGTCCTTAGAATTGCATTTACAAGTATTGTATTATCTTTTACACCTTTGTTCGTACGTATTTGTAAAGATTTTTTAAGCTTTAGATTGAATGAATAAATAAAAAATTATGTATTCAATCTAGATTAATGTATAACATACAAATACATTATTACCACATATCAGGCTCACCTGACTAAGGATTGGAATGGGATTTATTAATTTAGACTTTTAAATCATCCTTCCATATTGCGTATTCTAGGTTATGACTGCGATAAACGAAATATCGTACCAAATGTGTACTGATAAAATAGTCGCTTCAAATCATGTGGAATGTATACATACATTCTTCAAAATGTATTGTACAAGAGAACTATCTCAAGAATCACCTACACTTTGCTGCAATTTGATGCAATATATCAAACACACAATAGTAAAAATAGGCACGCACATCCTTTTCTTTTTTGGCTTCAATCGTATTAGGAAGTGATTTATCCATCATCTTCACCACAAACATCTGCTGCAATGCTGTTCTACAAAACGTGCTACAAAACGTACCGATTCTTATCTTCGAGTTTATCTTTCTCCATCTTCTTGCAAAACTCAATTCCTTCCCAGGCACATCGCCCGGACTGCAGTGCGAATTCGTTGCGTTGCAGATTTTACGCTACATCCGTTTTGATTCGAGAGTTTACGACCGCGGCACCTCAGTCTGCGAATAACCAATCCTTCAAACAGTCATTAGATATAGCTCGTCGTTTGGAGTTTGTCTGGTTGGTTCCTTTTTCTAGCAAAAAAAAAGAACTCTTCCGAAGCTCGTCCATCACGGCAAGCGGGAGAGCATGCATTCCAAGAAGCCGGACGCGAGTTCGACCATAAACCACTGCAGTACAGGGTCCACCACCACCCTTCTGGGGTTGGAGTTGTTCGCCTTCATTAGACAGCATGTGGTATGCACACAATCTGACGCACACAACCCGAACAGCACGAATCACCAGCCCGGCCACACGGATCCGGTGTCCCCGGAAGGTGGTTTTTGGGGTGAAGCAAATCGCGCGCGTGCATATGCATTTCTTACCAGCGTCTTCCAGGAACGGGCTACGGGCGAGTCAGCCGCTGCAGGCTTTTGCGTTTGCAGAATGCATAAATTCGTACCAGGCTCGTACGAACCCCAAGCCGTGCCGTGCTAGTGGTTGAGCGTTTCGATTTTCTTGCCCCAGGGGCAAAAGCTCCTCGAACGATCCTCACTCGCTGTCTCGCTGTCGTTTGGTGGCAGTGCGAGGTAAAGGATTTAGTCGGTCTCTCCAGGGCTGCTCCCCTGCGGTCCTTCGGTGGGTAGGTTGCCCGGTTTTACCCGCTCCTCCATCCGCTGAAAGATGCATACGGTGCGAGGGGGCATTAAAAATACATAAATTTTGCTGCGCCGGGGTGCAGTTTTTCCGTCCCAGCCGATGGGAAAGTGGCATGCCCCGTTCACTTGGTGCATGTCAGTGTGCTGTGTACGAAGGGGGGCAGGGGTTGTCTGTCCGTCGTTGAGCTCGAGCGGCCTAACTGTGAGAGCGAGCGACTTTTCTGTGGCAGGCTGATTCCGGTTTTTCTTATCGTCACAATGTATATGTGCCTGTGTCTGTGTGTGTGAGTGTGTCTGCTCGTGCACACTGCGATGAGACTTATCTGTGTCCTTCGTTAGCGTTGGTGCGATGGTTGGGTTAAGAGTTGCTGAGGTTCAAATGGATGAAAATTACAGCTTAGGAAGTAAATGGATTATCAGGACACTTTTAAACAAATGGTGTTGGATGGTGTTTTTAGTTGAATTTGGTCATGTGCGTATGTGATGAAAATACACTTAACAGCTGATTATTTGGTACAGATACTGTGGAAAATACAGATGAAAAAGACACCATACAGCTTTTATTGAAGTACAATTAGTACAATTTATTAATAAGTTGACATTATGTACAATATACTGAATAAAGAGTTTTCAGAAGACCTATAAAAACATGTAAAAGAATACTGTATAAATATACGTTTCAAAAAGCTGTGCAGAAGTACAATTGGTAAAATTATGTTTAAGGAATATTTTTGTATTGTTTGTGGTATTGTAGAGCTTATGACTTTTTGAGATGTCTATGCACGTAACCTTTATTGCATTGGATTGTGTATTTGTCTATGAAGCTATACAATTTCATTGGCTTGTTACAGTCCTTTTTGTATTTATGTCACTTCTTATTTCCTTAGAATATTGCTCTTTATTTTATTAATGTTTTATTTATTTTATTTATGTATCACTGACGGATCTTAAAGCTCTGATTGTTGTTTGTCTTTTATTACGTCTTATGTATATCTTCGTGATCTTATATTGTTTAATTTATTTCCATAATCTCTAATTGCTTTTTAATTAATAATCAATTAATCATTAATCCTAGTTTGTGTGCATATAGTCATTTTGAGTACCTTATGTAATTTCTGGGATTTGTGGCGGATATGTTCTTATGTGTTATGTCTAATAGTTTTGCAATCTTCGAATTTGTTTTCAAGGTTGATAGTAGTCACATATGCAGCAGCAGACCTAAACACCTTGAACAACCTAACACTTTTCAGAATCTATTTCTTACAACATTTTAATAAATCGAAATTTGAATTTGCTCTACAACTTCGATTTTATATACATTTTTAAAACTATTCCACATTACCAACATTCATGTCATTTGACTTATTATAGCGAAGTATCTTTTCAGCTCACCTATCCGCTTCGTCCCCGGCAACTCTTGATAAAATATTATGCACCATCCATTCTGCCATGCTTTGCGGAGCTGTACCAACTCAGCTCCAACCAAACCGGGACGTAAAAAGCGCTGAAAAAAAAACCCAACAACACCAAGAACAAGTAGGGTGGAAAAAACACCCAAGAACGCACAACCCTTGGCCCTGCTCCCTGTTTCGTCCCCTACCCAAACCCTACCCCACCGGGGGTGGGTGGAAAAGTGGGCTACACGAAGAACCGAGCGTGGGTTTGGATGCATTCGCAACAGCACCGGAATATAAATCATGCCCCGGTCCGGCCACGTTTGGTGAAAAATTCAAAAAGACATCGATCGACCTCACAAAACAACGCCGTTTGTGGCGGTTGAGTCTGATGCAGTGGTGAAGAAGAAGAATAAGAAGAAAAAGAAGAAGAAGAGGAAGAAGAAGACGGTAGTACAAGGATGCAATGCATGCAGAATCGAATCAGCTAAAGCACGACCACGAACCATCGATCGGGATCATCCAGGCTGTTCAGAATCGGAAATGGGCAAGAAACCTTGGAAGAACGAGAACTTCGAACCCCGGGCCAAGGCACGTCAATGCTAGCGGACTCTGCCTTTCCTCCGAGAACAAAAAAAAAACACACACACACACACACACACACACACACACAGAAACGCTGACAACGAATAAGTTATGCATGTCTCTTGAGTCCCGTCGGGTTTGACGTCGTTCGCCTTCGCTCTGCTCACCACCTGGTTCACCACCTCTACGACCCCTCGACAACGCTTTTCCTGTGCACGTTTGTGGCTTTTGTTGTTGTTTTTGCTGTTTCGCGTTCGATTTTAAAATGGCTGCTGGAGGCGAACGTAAACCGCAACCCGCAAAAGACTTCTCTCGAACGCTCCCACGCCATGCCGATGGGACCCAGCACCCGCGGTGGATGGACGGTTCGGATACGGAGATACGTATCGGTACCGTGCCGTGCCCGCGCACGGCAAATGGCGGCAAATGCTGGGCACCCCTGGGTCCGTACGCTTGGTGGCTGTGAGCGCGTGCTTCATCCATGCTCGGCTTGCGGTGGGATGGTTGCGGTGTGTGTGTGTGTGTGAGTCTGTGTGGAATATGGAATATTTCTTACCAGGGGTCGTTCGTTATTTCTTCACCGCAGGGGCTATGCTTCTCGGAGGCTGGGGGTTTTTAGTTTTCGTTTTTATGTGTTGTTTTCTCAAAACTCCAAACCGCGTGTAGAGAGATGCATCGAATGCTGAGATGCTGTGCTGCAGCCGCGTGATTGGTGGAAGCTGCACGAATGCTGTGCTGCGAGGGGATGGGAAAGGTGGTCGTTTCAATTCCGAAAGGCTTTGGCTGTGTTTGCTGGTTGTGTTCGGTTCGTGCGGTTGCGTTGGTGGAGCCGGTACTGGTTTTGGGCTTGGGTGAGGCTTTAAGATGGCCGTCCGGCAGGAGCTTTATGGAATTTTTGCTTCTCCCTTCGTTGCTGTGGAGTTGCGGAAGGCAATACACAGCGAAGGTATGACTGATTCATTGGTTAACATGATTTTGGTATGTTGCAAAGGCGAAGGCAGGCAAAGTTTAAGATTTTTTGATTTGGCAGCTTTATTAGAAAACTCACGACTCTGTAGTGTGATGTGACTGTTTTGGTAGTGCTTAGCGGTATTTAAAATAAACATTAAATTTTTCAAATTGAATTTGATTATTTACTTTCCCGAGTGGTGAATGCAATTAAGTAAATGAATAAATAAAATAAATTATTTTCAATTAATAATAATAAGATTTTAAATAAAAGTTTTATTTTAACTTTATTTAACTTAACTTGTAAATGATATTACTAATATTTCTAAAACAAGCAATAGTGGCACTAGAAATAATTTAAAAATATCAAAATAAATGATAATTTTTAAAAAATTTAATGATGCTTCATTCATGCTTCATAACAATCATCAATATAATTATTAAGGTTCTAGACAAACATAAGGTAGACCATGATTAAATTCTTTCGATAACTAAACTATGTGTTCTAACTTTTTTGTAACTATGTGTTCAGGAAGGTAATCCAGGATTAACTCACTGGTTGATCTTCTATTGCCTGCCAGCTATTGCATTTGTATTGTACATTTGACATGTTTATTTATTAATCAAAACGAAATCATGCTCCGTAGCGACAGAGTGCGCTTTATGCAAGACAGATTGTCCTGCTATAGCTACACCCATAAGCCACTAATATCAAAGTCCCTAAGTTAATGCACGCCATGATCAGCACCTAGCATTGTACAATGTTTTGCTCGTATTGGGTATGTAATTCATGTAGAATTTTTTTATAAATTACAATAAGCCATTATGATTGATGTTGATGTTCTTATATTGAGAGGAATTGTGAACAAAATAACCAAATTCAGCTTATGATCCCGATATGTTTCTCGTTTACTTCTCCAAACGCCAAACCTTTCATAGCTTCAAACATAAATTCTAATCACCTTCGCCTACCGTTTCATCCATCCACCGCTCGTGATGTTCGGCTCATTAGCATTCGGCCCTGAATAATTGAGCCGCTCCAACTCGACCATCCCTAGTGCATCCAACAACACCACGTCAAACCGCTGTGACCTCACGTGTAATGAGCGAACGACCTCGGCCAGGCCGCTGCGCGCATCGAGAGGACTCACGATTTTTCCACACACACACACACCGCTTCCAACCCGAATCGTGCCGTCGCATTGCCATCATTAAAACTAATATTAAAATTAAAATGCAATGCAACAGCTACCAACGACCGAACGACGAGGCGAATTGTGAAAAAAAAACAGGGGAAAAATAACGCTCCTCGCCACCTTCCGTCCAATACGGAATGGATAAATAATTTTAAAATAAACCCATCATTGCGCAAGGTCGTTTGAGGCACGCGCACGAGCCCGACATGGCGGATTGTCGTGCCACAGTGAAGCGAAAGTTGCAGCGCCGCAAGATAGGGAGAATGGCATCGCAAAATTGGGAAAAGTACACCGATCATGTCGCGAGTCCACGGGTTACGATGATAACGCATTGCAAAGGTTTTGTCTTAATGATTTGGCTCTGAAAAGTAAACTACCAAACACAGCCTGGAACGCGCGGCCACACGTGTCCCCCATGGATCATGCGCGAGATGGATTAAGCATAATTGGCGTGACTCAACATCTGCAGCTTTGATGCATCACACTTTATTGCACATTTTTTATGACGCGGGAGAAAAAAAAACAAGTATTCAGAATGTTTGCATCCTTGATCACCTTGCATTGCGATTGCGTTTGTGCATGTTTCCCGACCATGGAACCAAACCCATAATCTTGCCCCGCAGCAAACTTCGACCGAACGTCCACACACTCAAGCGTCCATTTCGCGCCATTTTTCATTCTTTGACAGATTGCTAAACCTTGCGATGGGTTCTGGGCGAGGGTTTCAGTCGAGAAAAACCCGAGCGATGGCTATGGAAAACTGGTCGCTTCTAAGAAAAGGAAACGTTCCGTGCGAGACGCTTCTTAAATCATGAATCTCGTTTCGATTCTCCCACCGGCCCTTTGGTAGATTTGGGGGGGTTCTAACGCCGCCTGATGCACACTTAATCATGCAGCGGGAAGAGCAACGGGCAAGACACCACACATCAAAGATTTACGGAGCGTGTGTATGCACCTTTCGTTTGCATCCCATCGCCCATTTCCTTCGGATGGGCAGAAGTTCCTCGAATTCGCATCGTTCGCTTCACCGAAAGGTCGTACTCTGTGCCGATGTGTGCATGTGAATTAATGCTTGCCAAAAGTCCTGCATGCATTTGGGTCGCTGGAGCAGTGTAACGGAGTGTTTTTCGTGTCGTTCATGTCGCTCGATATCGCCGCTTGCCGTTTGGCGAAACTGTTACTTGGCAAAAGACGGGCACAAAAGGCACTCCCGACTTCGTTCACTTGCTCGGCTGTTTCTTCCTCTTCCTGGCCTGTGTGTGTGTGTGTGTGTGTGTGTGTGTGTGTGTGTGTGTGTGCGGTTTCTACTGTGCCATTCTGCACAGCTGAAAGCGTATCATTATCGTGTGCAGGCAGGAAAGGAAATGCAAACGCGTAGAGGGAAAAATACTGCCCGCGATGAGCAGCTTTATTTTTATTTTTTGTTGGTTTGATTCTTTCCTTAGTTTTTGGAGGAACTGCAGACCGAAGCAGGGTGGGAAAAACGTACCATTTTCGTCTCGTCTTTTCTTTGGCACAGTGGATTTGGGTGATTTGAAGGGAGAGGGAAGCTTGGCGGTAGATGATCATTCATTTTGAGCTGACGTGACTGGTGGAAAGGATTTTTTTCGTTCTTTCTTTCTTTATTTGCTGCATGATCAAAAAGTGCCAGCAGACACGCACGCACGCAGTGCTCCTTCACTCACCGAGTCATCTGGTCATCCGAAAGCCGAAAGCTGTGTTCGGAAACAGTGTTGCATTAGAAAGACCGCGCGCAAAATCCCGGCGATGGTGTGATGAAGAACGGCCCAGGACACAGCACAGACGCACGCACACACGCTCTTTTTTGTTGTTGTTTCGTCCTCCCCGTTGACCTTGACGGGATGGCGCAGAAGAAAAGCTATAATTTAATTGCAATTAATAATCGGTTAGTCGGTTATGAGGAACTTTGGGGTATTTGAGGTTCGGGATTGGGTGTGCTGCAGGAAGGGGCAGGGATGTTTTGCGCTTTTTGTCCCTCGCGGAAACAGGCTTTATGGAGCGCACTATGGAAATTGCGTACGGTTTGCCATTTTGTTGTGAGATAGTATCCTTTGCAAATGATACCGTGTACCGTGTAATTTGTACATCGTTAGGGGTGTTTGGGATTGATATTGATATTGGTGTAGCTTTGGATAAAAAGAATAGGCGAAGAATCAGTTTGCGAAGAAAATTAGCTGAATGACAAAATCAAAAAACAAACCTTTCAAGTAAGAAACAAAGATAAATGAATAAATGATAAAATGTGGATGGAATTGTTTAGAACCTTGAATTAGTTAGTAAGCTATTTTATTTCCACATTTCAATGCCAGTTTTATGAACAATAGTTTGAAGTCTTACGCGTTAATCGGTACGAAGCTATGCTCTCTCCTCATTGAATTCTACACTTAATAGCAATCTTGGCTGGTGAAATTAAACGGATAGCAAGTGAAAAAGGCAAGGGATGGCAAGTAAGAAGTGAAAATTTTTGAAACCAATTGAAGCTGATTTTAGGAGCTGATTAAGATGAAAAATATGACCGATACTCGTGAATAAAAAAAAGCGAAAAATACTTTTAGAATTGAATCCTCGTTGGCTGAACACAAGCCATGCATTAATTTCACTACTTCTACTTCACGACTACCACTAGTTTAATTTCAACCAGGCTAATATTTATACAATTGTGGGAATGTTACATTCCGAATGTAATGCAGCTGTGTTGTACCACTGAGGAACTCTAAGGACGGCCTTCAAGAATTTGTTTTGAGATCTTTGTAATCTTTCATTTGTGTGAGTGGGCACAGTTTGACCAAATGGGTGAAACTCTCGAGCCTTGAGTAATTTGGTTAAATGCATTTATTGGTTTATTTACTATAATCTGATAACTTTTAATAGATCTTTGGAATGTCAATTTAGTCTTATTGGGCGTTATATTCTTCTTTTGGCTCAACAACCGTTGTCGATCTAGGCCTGCCGGTAGCACTTGTGGGGTTGACTTTCAGTAATTTTTGGATTACCCCCCATAGCAGGAAGGGCAGTTCTACGTCTGGCGGCATGGTCTATTTGGGGCTTGAGCCCATGACGGGCATGTTGTTAAGTCGTACGAGTTGATGACTGTACCACGAGACCGGCTTTGGGCGCTATACAATATACAATGCTATCTAAGTGGTAGAACTTATTTGCAGCCATTAGCTAAACCTAAAACTAGGAGCTACTGTTCCAAAAGAGGCCAAATGTCAGCTCTCAGATCTCAGCTCGCAGAGGTCAGCTCTTTTCCTATTTGTGAAGGTGTAAAATAACCTATAATACAGAATATATCCCTTAAAAAAGATATTATTTAGATAATGATTCATTGTGATTGCAAAGTACACCACCTTTCCTCGCTAAGACTTGACCAGGAACACATGTAACTGTGAGCTGTGAAACTGTAACACTTCATCCACATTAACATCAAATTTATTTGCTCTAAAGAGAACATGAGCTCTCATAGGGGTTCTCATAGGTCTAGTTTAATCAATAAATCCACTATCCTATCTCAGCTTTGTTCAAAACCAGATGATCAACTATTAAACATTGAAGATAAAGGGAGCAATCATGAAATATATTCACTAGATGAATCATTATTTTCTCACGAAGAAAGTGTGACCATTTCTTATCAGTTTAAGTATTTCTTCTGAATAGATTGCTACATTACACACATTCATGCAATAATCAATGAGCTACTTCAATATACATTTATTTTCTGCCAGAAATTCCTTAAGTTTTCAAAACTGATAATCTTTGCAAAGACCACGATTAACAGTAGATAAATCACACTAATCTTCTTGGAAAATTTAAAGAAAAACCATGAGAGAAGCAGACCCACATGAATTAAACGATTCTAGGTATTCATGAATAAGAACGTTTTTAAGGTCCCTTTACTGCATGGTTGTTAGAGTTAACTAGTAGAATAGATCGAATTATGAGCTTGGCCTTGTATTTGAATAGTGTAGGAAACAATCATTATTATACATTTAATATACAATGCAGAAAATATGAAGACGAGTCTCTGACATTCTTTCACACCTTTGTAAATCCTGTAGTGCCTAAATTATTGCATTTCAAACAAACCTAATGGATAGGAAAGCTAGACTTCTCACCACTCTTTCGGTGCCAAACATTGAAGGAAACCCCGTCAGAACCGTCACGCGAGCGACCGATGCATCTCGGGTGCAACGATGCAAATCATTTTAAAAAGCCGTCGCCCAATGCATATATTCTCACGCTTACTTTTTCCGTGTTTTTTCCCCATTTGTGACGTTTTCGTGGCATTTGTATGTGCCATTCTTTTTGCGCAACTTCTCGCGCCTCTTTTCTTCGCTTCAAGTTTAGCTTTTGCCGTCCCGTGCCGTCTTCGTCCCTTCGTTTTCCTTCACTCGCTCCCGAATCGATGAGAGCAGGTTTCAGTTTCGGAACCCATTCGTTCTCATCCACAGAAATAAGGTGATTTTTTTCCTCTTCTTTTTGACGCTCACGCTCGGGCGGCCCGGATGCTTCATTCCGCTCAACCAGTGCGCACCACCAAAGATCGAACACTTTCCGGTGGTAACGAGGCGGAGGAGAGCTAGTGGCTTTTTGGACCTCACCCTGGCCTGTCGTGGTGCTGTCAGTGTCTCGGTGTGAACCAAACGTGTCCAGCGTCCGCCGACGTGCCGGTCAATGTCAGTACGCGTCGGACGCTGGGCAGCGTTGTGAAGCGATCCGCCAACCTTTCGACCAATCAATCCCCCTCGACCAGGGCCGGATGGATGGGTTGGCGAGAACGGGTCGATCATTGGAGGGCTGAGCGCGGGGTTGTATTGATGGCACCCTCAGGTTGTGTGCGCACCAGTTTTGCCAGACAGCTTAAGTGTCTTGCCCCGGTGGTGGTGAAACTTCCGATCTTCGATCGTGCAAACAGCACCCCCGGACCCCCCGGAGCTGAAGGTCAAGATGGAGTGGCTGTTGCTTTGGGCAGCGAACTCAGACACCCAGACTACCCGGTGGGATTGAATTTTTGTGGTCACAATTCCCAAGAAAATCGATTTTGAGCTTTTTTATATACAAAAGTGAAAAAGAATTGTAATGAAAATATTTGCTTTAAAAGCGTTATTTATTCATTCTTTTCTAGTGTCACAGTGCGTCTCAAAACTAAAGCACAGACATTAAGCGCTTATTAGCCTATCACATTACACCATTAGCCGGTGTTCAAATAAACGTTGTTGAATACACCGGCACAAAACACAACACCTCGCCCAGGCTCACCCGGTAAACGCCGGAAGAATTTGCGCCACAAAAACGATCAACCCGGAGCCGCTCGGGGTAATGAAAGGCTCCGCGTAAACACTAGCCACACTCTCACCGACGATCGTGCGCGCTCGCGCGCGCTCTATGACAGTGAAATTATTATCCATCATTGATGAGCTATAAATCCCTCTCGCACCGACCCAGCAACGTCAACACCCCAGGCCCCGCATGCGACTAATTCCGGGTTTTATCCGGATTTCCCGCTCCATTTCCCGCTCTTTTACCCCATCACTAGTCATGTTCGCTCATTGCTTAATCACAGCATGTTTGTTTACATCGATTTATCACCAACCGAAAGATAGATTATCATCGCTTAAGTGCCTTAATTTCACTTTAATCACCCGCTAATTTAATTGTCCAATTTATTGCCTTCGCTTCGGTGGCTTCGGAAGCGTTGGGTTGTGCGGCAACCGGCGGAAGGGAGGTGGCGCTTGTCCTCTGACACCTCTTGGGCGGGCGTGAACGGGTGGGTTGCCGGTAAGGTAGAACGGGGACTGAGTTGGTAAATTATAATTTTTGTTCGTGTGGCTTAAGCACGTGGTCCGGCGACTTGGTGGAGGTGTAAATTAAACAGTTGCCGGTTTTTGTTTTGATCTAGTTGGAGCTATTGGGTACAATTTTGTCCAACATATGAAATTATTTAGCTCGCAACCTTATTTGTTATATCTTCAATCAATCAAGGGTTATAAATTTAGCTAAGAATTTACTAACATTTTGTACAAATTGTTGCTCAAAATTATTAACAATGAGTATAAAGCATCGGTCTCTCCTATTTAAGTTAACCACTGTGTAGTTTCAGTATCACCGCTAGCGCCTGCTACCCAAGCGAGTCAACACGCTCGAAAGTAGCAAGGAAAGTAGAAATGAAGTAGCCTTCTACTTCCCGTTCTACTTTTGTTGCTTAAAATCAGAAGAATGTAGAACATCTGGGTTCCAGGAAAGAGCAAAAAAATGAGTTCTCTCGTGTACACCCCACACACACGCACGCGACGACTCACTCTCACGCGTACTCTTGTTCTACGCCCCTCCTCCTTCTCACTCGCCCCACAGATCTATTTTTAGAACATCATTCACTTCCATCGACGGCGGTCGATGTGACGATGTGTGTCGTCGCGTGTGTGTTGTCGATTTGGTCAGAAAAACTTTTTTCTTCAGACCAAATATCTCTGACTTGGAGCGTCGGCGTTCCGATTGAACCATCGCGACTTTGATCAGTGCGCGCGGTTAAAACGACCTTTTGTATTATGTTGTATGTAGCGTGCGCGCCAAAATTGTAAGAGTGCGCGGAGAGTGAATGTGGTTTTTTGGGGGTGGGGGAATGAGATACAGAGACAAATTTCGCTACACATTAACACATACATTCTCACTGCACGGGTTGAACTGCGAATACTCAGTTCTGAGAGAATATAGTCGAGCGCTCGCGCATGAGTGCAAGCAAGCGCGGAATAGAGGATAGAGGGAGACAAACGATTATTTTGCTCCAAGCTTTCTACTTTTGTCCCGTTGGGTAGGTGGCGCCAATGGCTGTTCCCACAAGCCACGCCTACTTCGTGAACGCGAGGAATAAACACACACATTCAAAGGGAACACGACAAAAAAGAACAGCTCGCAGAGTCCATGTTGAAATATTTCAGTCACTTGACACATTTCATCGTGAAAAGAGGGGTTGAAATACAGAGAACTCACCCTTAGCTTAGGGGGTGAGTGAGAAAATTCATCACAATGCAGATCAAACATAGGTTTTGTTTCTATTTTTTTGTTTTCACAGTTTTTGAAACGATCTAAATTCTTTTATCAAAATTCATCACAAATTCACAAATTCGCCTTACATTTTCAAACCAACGATAGACGAAGAAAGCAATACAATTTTCTCTTAAATAGACTCCGTTACCCCGGACCCGGACCAAATTGGCCACAACAGCGGACAGCGATCACGGGGGTATGCTACGACGGATGCGAAGCCGCACAGAAAACCCACTGAGGGCAAATGAAATCGAAACTTTAATTTAATGTTAATGATACACCGCCCGGAAGCTCCGGCCCGGCCCGGCCGGGAATAAGGTGCACCGGTGCGGGCGGGAGCGTTGCCCAGACAGTTTAAAATATATTAATTAGAGAAGCGCAAATAAATGTGATTATTGTGATTGTTGTGACTTTCGGAGGAGGGAGGAAGTTTAGCTGGTGCTGGTCGTGGGGGGGTAGTGTGTCGGTATGTTTCGGCCGATGTAGAGCACAGTTAGTCCATTCCCAGCCGGTATAGGAGGTGTAGTTTTTCTTTTGTACTGTTGCTGTTGTTTTTTTTTTTCGACCACAAGTGGAATGACCGCCGGTGGAAATCCAACCCAACGCTGTACAATGGAAAAGACGTTGCGCCCACTTGGTGAAGATGATTAACCGCAGGGGGTCAGTTTGGACGAATTTTGTTTGTTTTGTTTATTTGTGTTTGATGGTTTGATGACCTGTTTCTGGTGTTTTGTTTTATTGTTTCAAAAGGAAGAAAAGCTATAGAGAAAAGGGCAAGGGGAAGTAATGTGTGGTAAAAAAAATCAAGAATTATTGTTCAGACTTTTGAGGGTTCGTTTCCTGGCGGTCAGCTTTCCCACACCATTTAGCTGTGGGAAAGAGGCGCTCGTTTTTCTTCGCTTTGTTAATATGGGAATGTTTGTAAATCTAAACTTTCTACACGAACAATATGTCGTTTGATGTAACGGGCAAAATTTTTACGGTTTATCCGGTTGTGGACATTTTCGTTGCAATAGTTCAATCGATTATTTAAATCTTAATTTAACATTTTATGTTGCAAAAATACACAACAACGTTCATCACACCACCCAGTATCATACAAAAGCGGGAAACCCTTCGAACTCTAATGTAAACACCCCCCTTACCTCCTAGTAAGGGGTGGCAAAAGCTCACTCATAAAGCGTTAAAAGCGCCCGGCCGCTGGTCCACTGCCCACCCCCCCCCCCCCCCCCCCTTTTTTTCCTTCCTGCTACAGGTGGTTGTATCGGTGGCAAGATCATCGCGCTTATCAGCGATCGCGCCCTGTTCATTGTTGTGCTTCGCATCCATCTTATCCGTTTATTAATTGAACGGTCATGTAATTGCTATTGACGGGTAGCGTGCGCTCGCTGCAACTCCGATGACGATGATCGACCGATCGAACGACTCCATCTTGTCGTGCTGCCCTTTTCAAACCCTTACGGAGGAGGGAGAAGGGGATAGCGGATTCCTTTTGGGCAAGTTGTAGTGCCAGAGGAAAGGGGAATCACTCTTGATACATGAATCTTTGCCTGGCAAGCATCACCGATAAGGTAACACACATTGTACACTGGGGATGGCAGCAACAGCAGCAGCAACAACGTACAAATTACTAGGAATTTGAACCGGATTTACAGTAAAAGCTTGTTTATACTATTGTTACAGGGGAAGCTTTTTTTCCACCTCAAATGGTTTCGTTTGATTTGGGTAGGATTTTTCGTTCGTTGGTTAAGCAAATGTGTGTTTGTGTCAATGAGCAATACGGTGTCAGTACCAGCAAAATTGTATATTTTTTGTAATTAATTCGTTGTGCAATGATAGCAGATGATAACAGCAGAATCGATAACTTCCATACTAGGTAACTAATACGTATCATATCCCGATCGTGATTTCGTACTTATTTTTACTGCTTTGCTTTATCTTTTATTATTTTTTTATAATTAAACTGTTAACTACGCTATTTGATAACTTAGTAGAAGAGGTCCATATATCCTTCAAAAATTCTAGAAAAACTCCCATACTTCCCAAACTGTTAAATTTTGTTTAACAGTTTTTGTTTATGCTCTTCTCTCTACAACATTTTGCGGAAAACTGTCACAGCTGTGAGAAAACCTTATGGATGCTGGGTGAGAAATTCGCATATTATAAACTGATTCACAGCAACGTTGGTTTTATTAAGCGTGAAAAATATACAAATGTTTATTATATAGCAGCCACAAAGCAATGGTATTAAAAATTAACCTAATTCAATTATTTTTGTAATATTATATTATAATATTATATTATATGTTTACTGACTTGCTTAATCTTTTATTATTTAATCATTATAATGAAACTGATTACTACACCGGTCGATTTTAGTCGAAAAGATTCATGTATTATTCAAACTCAAAAGAAACACGTTTTTTTTATTCATTGCCAAACTGCTATATTTTGTTTAACATTAAGTTTGTTAATTTTGTGTACGTATTTTCGTTTACAACGTTTCGAGGAAAGATGACACAGCTGTGAGAAAACCTTATGTATCCTGGGTGGTATAATCATGTATTATAAAATTAATTTGATGAGAATATTAACGCTAATTATTTCATTTTTGTAATATTCTGCGAACACTTTAATTGCATGAAATTGATTTGTCTAGCGCATCTATTTAAGTCATACCTTAGGTCAAAATTTCTCTTTGTTTTTTTTTTTTCATTCCAGAATACGTTAAGCTAAACGCTGCCAAGGAAATTTGCCAAGCAAACGGATAATCTGGAAAGTAATTGACTTGTAAATGTTAATAAAAACACTCACGTGCATTATTGGCGCAATCAGCGCAACGATTAAAACCACTCAAACATTACAATAAAAAGGCACAAATCAACACATTACCACCGCACCATCAAGTGATTACCAATAAATCAATCAAGAGTACCGAGAAGCCTTCTTGAATTGTTTGATGCCGTTGAAGGGCACACAAATACACATACATACATTTTAAAACCTATCAACCCAAACACCAATCCAATCCAACGCGCCAACCCCTTTTGCGCCGGTGCGTGTACGGTGCGAAGCCACTGGCACCTTACTGTCAACTTCAACTCCAAATTCCACCCACTTGACGCAGTGGTACAGTAAGGGTTTTTCTTCCCTCAACGCCGACCGCGGACTCCAGTTCCCTGGATTCACTCCACGGCAAGAACCTTGCGGCTCGAGAACAATAGATGCTGTAAAGTGATGGTGCTACATGGTGCTGGAGATTGTACGGGTAAAAAGTCTGGCCGCGCGGGTTTTAGCTTCCGCCCGGCCCGGTGTAACGTACAGCCCATCAGCACCGTACGGAGGCTCCCAGCACTCGCTCGCTCGCTCGCTCGAGAACGGCCGTTGTTGCGTTCTGAAGACGTAATAGAACAATAAACCACTTAATATTTTTTGGAGAGCAGTTGGTCGAGAGGTGGTTGCGCCCACTCGCCCCGTTGGAAGACGTTTCCGGCTACGGTGATGATGTGGATGCTTGGTTTCGTTGTTGCACTGTTACTTTGTGTTCTCTTCCACGTTTTGGGTTTTCTTCTTTTTTTTCTACTGTTTTGGTTTGCTGGTACATTTTCATCCGATTCATTCTATTTCACCGTTTACTTCCTATTCGAATTTTCTACCCCAACCCGCCCGTCCCAGCCCCAGGTGTACACTGAGAGGATCTATCCGTTTAGCTGTTCTCTTCTGTGTACCCTCTTCTCTTTCTCCCCCCCCTTCCCCCAAAGTTATGACTGAACGAAACACACCGTACCAGCACACAAAAAAAGGGTTTGAAAAAGGTAATGAAAAACGCCACCATAAATGCCTGCGCGGGATTGAAAATTCAAAAACCCCTAGCTGTATTCAGGGTACTGTGCTGTGTGTGTGTGTTGAGAGGGTAGGTGCTGGCTGGAGGCTGCTTGGTACTGTGGTGGAATGGAATGCTCCGGTGGTTGGGGAATTAATACAACAGCAACAAAAAGGAAACGCGCGAGCATTGTTTCCGAGGCCCCCAAACGCCAAGAGTTTTCCGCCCGGTTCGGGGGCTCCCACGGACCGGGAGACGTTCTTTTGCCGTTCCATCGTTTCCTGCTGTCGGACTGTGTAGCGGAAGAAGCACGAGAATGGGTGTGGGGGATGTAGCGGGGGCAAGACTTGCGCTTACCATGCGCAATAGCAGTGATACGCAACGCATTTGCTAGCCAAGTCGAATAGAATATTGAATGAAAAAAAAATACCTGCAAGAGTAGATTTATGTTTTCCTTTTGCTGGAAATGTGTAAAAAAACAATAAAGTACCATTGTTTTTATATACAGTAAATTCCAATGAAATACAGCAATGTTAAGTATGGACGCACAATGTTTCTTCAACTGCTAGTGGGGTGCATTTCTTTAGAAAAATCGTTCGTAGTCAACTGCAGTTCAGGGCGTTGCATTTTAGAGTTTCTTGTATAAATATTCAAAATAATAATAATAAACAACCAAATAATGTAATAGCAACAAAATAATTGCATGCTGGTTTTGTTGTATAAAAAAAAACAATAAATGATTTACTTTTTGAAGTCACTTAGTATAGTGTAGAGCAGGTTTTGAATGTGAATAGAATAGTGAATAGAAATTACTGTGGATAGAATACATCATTTTCAATAGCTATCGTTGGTATGATTTTTTAAACGTAAAGATTTATTTCTCATTTAACAATTTTTCGTTTTACATTTTTTATATTCATTTTTACATTCTTGTAGTACTAATTGTCACGAAAAAACTTAGTCAGCTTGACCATGTTTACTGTCTTCTCGTGGACATTTTCGGTATCATTTGTTTTAATAGTTTCATTTTTTATATTTATATTTTAGGCTCAAAGCATAGTTGAATTTTGTTTTTGGTACATCTGTGTACTTTATTTTCATATCCTAACTCCTCCTGTTCATTGTTTTTTTGCTGTAATAAACTGTTACCTTCTTTTAAACGAGTTAACAATGGACGGTTCTTTTTAATAATTTTATGGTTTGAATGCCTACACTATGTGATATGTCATTGTATTTTTTGTATTGAATTTTTCACTTATATTTTGAAGAAGTATACTAAACACAAAACTTGTTTAAACAATTTTTAATTTAATAGCACGTATTCTGTATTGAAGACACGTCCGCTGCAAGGTTCAGAAAAATGTTAAATGAAATACAGGGTTTCTCTAGCCAGCTCAACACCGTAAGTGAACAATTCAATCCCGTAAAACATACATTTACATTTACATGTACATTTAAACAATAACAATGGAAACTTGAAATATCAGTGATTGGTTGCTCGGTGTACGCTCGACATATATTTGACAATGATGAATAGGGATTCTACGGATTGGAAATGAAGCTTGAGCTGGCTAGAGCAACACTGTAATAACATAACGATAGAGTGACTGTAGAGCAGTGGTAAATATATTTTTCTTATTTACATGAGTCGAGTACAGTGCAATACAGTACAACTTTTAATTGAGAAAAAAATGATTTAAAAATAATTTTTATTAAAAACTTATGAATCTCATCAGAATTTCGTACTTTTAGCTGTCTAAAATAATACAAAACCAACCTTATATTATAAACTAACCGTGTATCTACGATCACAAACCATAGGCAGTGGTGTTGTTTCACTCCGCTTTCAGAAAACACCCAAAAACATGCAACACCAAAACAAACAAACAGCAAAAAAATGTGCTTTAATCACGCAAGACTTACGGACAAGCAGTTCGAGTGCCAGAACTTATAATGGAGTGGTTTGCCGTGCTCGGTTCGCTGTGATGGATTCATTCCTTTGTTACAATTTCGGGCTCGGATTGTTCCTTTCCAACTATTCCATCGAGAACTTCCATCAGAAGTCACAAAGACACGACTTTTAACAAAGGGTACAAACAAGGAGGTGTTGGGGAGCGGATGACGGGGTAGAAAAAGGCATCAAACATCAAATTATACATCTCCTAACCGACAACGACGACGACGACGACGGCGACGAATCCGCCATTTGCCTCCGGAAGGGATTTCGTGCAGCTAATCGGTTGAGCGGCTCTCGCTCGTCCTGGCTGCGAAAGAAAACCCCAAACCTCACACAACGTGACGTTCTGCTGCTGGACGATGTGAAATGCGTCCAAAATCTGGCCACCTCTGGCCGCTCATTGGATTATGAATTTCAAATCCATTTTTTGTTTTGTCTGTAACACAGCCGTTTGTGGCTCAGTGGCTCAGAGCTGTCTATGCATTATTCCGACGGAGTTTTTTTCCTGTTTCAGGCGTTCACATTAGCCACACTCACACAAAAATTGCACAGGAAATGGATTAGCTTCGTGTGGGCTGTAGATAGAGTTTGCAAAAATGCATTAAGTGTTGAGGAGCCTCGGACACGGGATGATTGCATATGAGGCGCACGGCTGTCAGGGCTTGTAAACGAGACAGCCTTAATTGGGTGACGGCTTAAAGTTGAGTTGAGCAAGAACATCCATCTTCAAACAGTAAATTTCTTGCTTTATGAACTTACAGTTGAAGTTGAAATATTCCCAACTTACAGGTCATTGTACGTGCCACTGTAAGCGGTGCAGGAAGAAAAACTGAGGACGAAGAATATTCCAACCTTCAGGACCGAGCCGAAATTCTATGCGTATTTCGGTTGGCTTTCGTTACCGGTATCGGCATTTTCGCTTCAAGATGCCAAAAACCCATTTCGAAACGTATCTTCGGCTGCAACGCGCTGCGTCTTTGTTTTTTGCGCTTCCTCCCAAGCGCAAAAGCCCAAAATCAAATGTCACAACGTCCCGGTGAACCGGTTCGGGAAATTCTCTCCCTATCTTGCCCTCTCTCCCTTTTTCACCCTTGATGCCTATGTGCATAGTCGGCGGCACAAAAAAGAGGCACCTTTGCGTTTGATATGTTCCGCAGTCGGTTTGATTGGATTGGTAACAATTTCTGTGTTCGTTTCCGAGCCCCACCCGGGCCGCGTGTTGTCGCGCCGCTGCACGCGCACCTGCACGCCCGGCCGTGCGCGGAAAGCGCTAACGCTCGCGCGGATGCTGCTGCTGCAGATCGATGGCCGCGAAATCGTGAACTATGTGCGGCATTTCGACTATTTTGCATTAATAACTTTGTTACGTGGACGCTGGTCCGGTGGAAGCAAAAAAAGTGAAGGATGGAGGAGATTGTGAGGTTGTTTTTGTTGTGTGGTGCGTTCTGTTTGGGGTTTTTGTCACCCACCGTTCGGTGAAACCATTTTAACGGGCTGTGTTTTACGATTATTTGCACACTTGTGGTGGTGATGATAGGAAGGTATCGGTAATGGTGATGGGAATTAATTGTTTGAAATGGGAGATTAAATGACAATGTAAGTAAAAGGTATGACAATAAATGAACAGTTTTGTTATAGTTCGTGCAATTGATTAGATATTCATAACAATAAAAACACTCCACTAAAATACCGAAATAACTAAATTAACAAAATCAAATATACAACGATAGGCCATGCAAGCAAAATTTTACAATCCAAACATCAGTACAGCAACCAAAACTCATCAGTAAACAAAGGATCAAACACAAAAGTTTGTATAAAACCATTGAAGCAAATCAGCAATGAATGAAAAAAACAAGTAACGTTAAAAAGAGCAAAGTTGTGACGAGTATCAAAGGGTACCTCATTACTTTTGTAAGCTCCAAAAATAGTTCTGCTTCATTATTGACTATTTTGTGAAAATGTAACCCGTTAGCTATTATATTTGATTGGAAGTGTATAGTAATACTCTAGTTGAAGCATTTTGTATGAGTAGGTTTGTAGGTTGGTTGAATAATGATAATACTGATTACTAGGATGAAGAACTTTACAGGTCACCTAGCGTAGCGCTCTCCAACCTTTTTTGGATCACGGACCACTTAGCTTCAAAAATACATTTGCCGCGGCCCACATTTATTGAGGGCAAACATTTTGAAGATTGATTAGTTCAATTTTGTCAATGAAAAATATGTTAAAATTTTATTCTAGACTTGTTTATCGTAATTTCAATATTGATTGTGGAAAAAAGCACGACATGCATAATAATCGACTTTTCTTTTTCAAAACTAGATTATTTCGCGGACCACGTCTAATTAACGCCTTAAACCACAAGTGGTCCGCGACAATGCTGACATGCCACTGAGGGCATTCTTCTTCTTGTTCTTTTTGGCTCAACAACCGTTGTCGGTCAAGGCCTGCCTGTACCACTACTTGTGGGCTTGGCTTGCAGTGATTTATTGATCCCCCCATAGCAGGATAGTCAGTCCTACGTATGGCGGCACGGTCCTTTTGGGGCTTGAACCCATGACGGGCATGTTGTTAAGACGTACTAGTTGACGACGTACGAGTTAGGGCGGCTTAGGGCATATGAGGATGAATATTCATACAGCGATGCTGAAAATCTTACACCAAGAAGACCCTTGAAGCATATAAACAATCCATTTTTCATCGATTGAAAGCATTCGAAATGTTGCGAATGGTGGCAAATTGTGTTCCATGTTAACTGAAACCAATAGACGACGATCGCCACTTATTCATTTGCAAGTAACTGATTCGGGCCGGTCTCGTGGTACAGTCGTTAGCTCGAACGACGTAACATTGGTCCAAGCCCCAAAGGGACGATGGCCCAATACGTAGGACTAACTATCTTGCTATCATTAAGCGCCAAAGAAGAAGAATAAGTAGCTGCTTCTTCTGGAATTCTGGAATTGAAGCTCTTCAAAACGTACTAAGATACATTGAAATGGAATGTTTCTGTTTCACATTTGCTCCTTTGAATAATTGTATGTTCCGGACGATGGAGCATGATCTAGCTAAATAGCACAAAATTTCATTAATGCCTAGGTAAAGGCCACACAGACATGGTTAGCGATGAAAAAGTAGCAGAAAATGTCAGAATATATGTGGACCATTAAATATATCATATCTGTCGACAAAAAGTCTTAAGCTTCCATTTGTAATGTCTAATTTATTGCAAAATTTAAATACGGGAATAAAAAAAAACGAAGAATTAATAAGATCAATCAAATTAAGGTCGATGACGACAAATAAAACAGCTTTTTATTCTTTCTTTTGATACTTAAACCGAAAATAAATAAAAACTCTATTGTTGACTTAACAAATTTGTACTTCACCCATCCCTAATTGAGTGCTATTTAATAACTTTCATATTATTCTTTGTTTCCCACACTCTAACTACAATCCATTGCTAAACAAACATCCAAACCACTTCAAACATTTATTTCCTGCCTACTCACTACCATTCTTCTGTGAAAAAAAAAAATACCTCCAGAAACACCCTCCCACAAATTAAAGACCCACAAAGACCGAAAGCCAACAAAGGCCAGCTCATTTAGGATTTCAATAAATTAATTTTATTTTAATTCATTTCTCTACCACCCGCCCCAACGAAGCGCCGATTCCCAGGACCCAGGCAAAGGGACAGATTTTATTTACCTTTCCTTTGCGAGAGCAAGAGAGAGAGAGAGAGAGAGAGAGAGAGAGAGCGCGGGAACAATAACACATTTCTACCCGCCTCACACGGGTGCATCCCGTGATGGGTGAGGTGCGCTTTTTCGGTTTCGGTGGCTTGCATTGAGTTTTGAATGGCGCCACCGCCCCTTGGTGCATTGTGGACCGCGGCGAGTATGTCTCCACGCCCGCGTTGCCCGTTTGCACTGTGTTGCGTGGTGCGCGGTTAAGATTTATGGTTCCGTACATTATTCAACACCGGATTGATTGATGTGCACCGGAACGCAACACAGTCGGCGGGCGTCCGGGCGGCCATATTCTCGGTTGCGGCCCGCGTTGATAAATCTCGGACCGGAACCTCGGAATCCCCGTACGCGGGTAAGCGGGCGGTCACTTAATGACATTCTTGAACGGAACCGCCTTTGGTGCTCGTGTGTGCATTAAGAACAGTCGGCAGGGGACCTTCCGGTTGGCGCGATTGCCGGCCAGGAATTGGAGGTAAAAAAAAAGGAATAAAATGTTGGAAATGGTGGTTGTGAGCTTGAGCAGGCTTGTGGAGGTTTCGGTAAAGGTTTCGCTGTTGGTCCACCAGTAGTTGTGCCCCAATTTACCCCAGTGAAGGACATAGAAGTAAGCAATGGCCGGGTGCGTGTGTGTGTGTCTGAGGGCAACACTTCAAGAAGAAATGTTAAATAAAAGACTTGTCACTGTACAAAAGAAGCGAACGCACAGAAACAAGCCACGGAGTAGGGTTTTGCCTGTAAATATCAATCCACAGTTTGGCGGGAATGCGAACACAAGGAGAAAACTTGAACACCAAACAACAGTGAAAAACACACACACACACACACGCAGAAACCCACAGCCACAGTCGGCCTCAGTATACAAAACAAAAGTCCGGATAATGATCAGTTGCCTTCCAAATTACTTCCGACTTCGGGAGGTACCGGGTCAAATTTGTAGACGCATCATTATAATAATTATATAACTACGATTATCATCTGATTTCGCCTCGCCCGACCGACGGACGCTTCGCCCTGCGTCTCTCTCTCTCTCTCGCGTTTGGGCTGGCTGCCAACTGCCCTTAGACACTGACCGGAACACACCTTTTTCCTGCTTACCTCCGGAGGTGGAGGCGTTGGTGGCGCAACGACGAGAGAAGCGATCCCTGGCGGACGCACCTATCGTGGTTGCGCCCGACCTGTTGGATGATGCAGGCGCCAGCAAGCTTCGTCTCTAGCCCGGGACCGAAGAAGGAGAAGAGGGCGGAGAATTTGTCAAAAAAAAGATAGAAGCATTAAACAAAAATGTCGATCATAATTTCACTCGGGGGACGTCCGATCGCCAGGAGAGCTGCACTGGAGGTGCCACAGAGTGGTACAGAATGATGCGGTAATTGCCATGTGCCCTGTGTACCTATGACCTACTGAGCGGGAATAGCGGAGGACAGTGACATCTCGACCCAGGGCAGGACTTTGGCGTTTGTCGATTGAAAGCGAATTTCCTCCCATTACGCGCATTAATGTGGTGTGCAGTAAACTGTTTTTCTCTTGCCCCAAGGTAAATTCAAACTAGGCAAAGTGCCACCGGAAGCCAGCTTGATAGTGTTAATGTCTTTTAAAACAGATCTTATCGAAGCTGTAGGTCAAATCGAATGCAATGCTCTACCTGTTATGTGATGGGCGTTCAAAACAACAGCTTCAATTATCTTCGTCTAGACGTCATAAATGCGAGCTGGCGGGAAATTCCTACATACGTCAAACGTCGATTTCGATCGATCTAAATCACTCCCCAGACCGCACATGATTGTCACACTAAAAATGCAAAAGCACAGCCCGCGCGCAGTCAATAAACGGTCAGGTGTAAATGGTGTCCCACCTCTCCAACTCAGTGCTGTGTGAGTGTGTGTGATTGTTGTGTCTTTTTTTCTTGCTATTTCAGCCGTGTTCCTTCAAACGTGCGATTAGCTGACTTTTTAGACCGTATCGAACTGCCGAAGAAACAAAACAGAACCGAAACTTGTGGCCGGGATGGGAGGATTTTGGGAGGGAACGTTATGGGGCGGATTTGAAAACGATTAGTAAGCTAATTTCTTTTTAATTACTCTTATCTGTGGCTATTTTTGACGCTGCTGTACACACGATGTCTGTGTGTGCTCAAGTAGCGTTGCACCCAAGCGGAGTTTGCAGGTTGAATGACAGCGCGTGCAGCAATTGGTTGCAGCCGATTGTGGTTGTTTGATTGAGTTTGTTTAATTTCTGAATGAAGATAAACGTTGCGTATGGTTGTGAAATTCAAAACCTTCTATCAATGAGCTTTACATTCATGTTTGTATTATTCGAGATAAAGCTGTTAACCCTTCATTATATTATTTGTGAATGAAAATAGAAAATATTGCTCCCGCCAAAGGGATAAAAGATCAAAGGGGTATTGAAATTGATTTTAAAACTAAGAGAACGAGATAAAAAATGTGGGGAAAACAATGGTGTAGTGAAGCATAGGTGTTTTTTTTATTCAGAAGAAACGGTGTCCCATATCAAGCTATCAAGCGCCTTATGACAGTCCTAAACCCCACATTGGAATTCATGCTGATAACCAAGCCAGTCGAATATGAACAATTGATAAGTGTAGACTCTGTCCAATGGAAGACTTCATCCCCAAAGCTAGCAGATGAAAAGATTAAAGCCAGCTGGTCAAAGCAGGCAAGCTACAATTCCAGCAGCTCTTCAACTGGTTCAACCATCAACTGTTCAGATACATAATTCATTGGACAGCTTACTCATTGATAGCTTCTTCAGATATTCAGAGCAGGTTTGTAATTTTTAGAGGCAATGAATTTGAAGCTCATTAAAAATCCAGAATAGGGCAAGTACAGGATGGTATTGCCTTAGCGAGGATAATGTTATTTAAAATTCAAATTAAGATTTTAAGTTCTATATTGATACTAAACATCTGTAAAACAAGATCATTTAAAAACATGAAAAATAAACATTCAAAGTATCAATAATTACGGTACAAAAGACTCAAAAATCTCATCTTAACCTACTTACAGAAGCTTCAGGATGTGTAGTACATTTTATGTTACAGATGAAACATGAGGTTTGAAAATTCATCATTTAAAGTACTGTGCATCCTAGCATTCTGAGATGATAACCTCAAAAACTAGCTCCAAGCAATAAGATTTGGTGTTCTAACTGTGTCAGAAAATCACTTCAACAATGAAAAACTTTCTTCCGCATTATCAACCTATGAGTTCCTGGACAAAATTTGACACCTCTATCAGTTGAACTCTAATCATGATGGCCAGAAAAATCTACCGAAGCGTCTGAAACGGACTCTTGTGGGTCAGTTTGTGGACGTTGTATACGCTTGTTATGGCATCTACAACATCTTGGCACTGTTAGACAACAATCAGAGCATCGAAAGAAGACCCGGTACCGAATGGCCTACGCGACCCTGAGCGATATGAGGTTCAAAAGGAAGCTGAAAATGAAGACCGAGAGACAAGTTTGTCCGGGAGGTCGATGCAACCCGCCAAATAGTGAAACAGTACCTGGGAAACATAATCAAACTTATCAGGAAGCAGAAATTGGGTCCACATGCTTAGCAGGGCAATGCCGCCAAAATTCAATTCCATCATTTTTAACGAATTTCGGCTGAATTTCGATAGGACATCTTAGTCCGTGAACTGATTCAACATCTTCCAGCTGTATGGCTTCGAAATTTTCTGAAAAAGCATGATCCAAAAGCTCTACTCCAACAGTTTTGTCGCGAAAACTTATGAAAAACTTTTAACAATCGAGGTAGATCTTGTCTTTCTTTGGCATCTCTTCTTCCGGCGCGGCGAAAATTACCTTTCTTGGAATGAAATTATCTCGCTTAGTTTTTTTCTACAGCCAGCTGAAAAAGGTCAATTTTTTTAGCCAATTGGTAATTCAAAAAAAGGAACACAATATTGTCAAAATGGTGTAAAGATGATCATGACTTTGTGTTTCAAAATAAATAAAGATACCATTAATGTATTCTTTCGCAACTTAAATGTTTCAACACACGTCTACAATGTTGCCTAGAATCCACATAAACCACTTCGAAGTACCCTACACATCTCACGCTTACCCACCGACCGGCATATACTTAACCTTCCTCGATGAACAGCAATTTAGCACACAACTCTACCAAGTTTCCGTGTACAGAACCATGTCAACAGTTTGTCAAGCCCCGAAACCTGCCAAAGCGCAACAGGAATGTCAACCCGATCGAACCAATCCAACCCATCGCGGTGGCCACGTTCCACGATCCGCGCGAAAAGTGCAGTGATCCAGCAATCCCATCTTTAAAAAAACGGCAAACTGACAATTTGACATGGTAATACCGCGAATAGCCGAGGATAGCAAAGCAAAGCAAACGAACGGCACAAGTAGATGAAGAAAAAGCAACCAACCCTCGAAGAGACCAACCACCAAAAACGGGCTTATCCAGATGCATATTCCAATCGTCGGCTCGGGACGATACGAAAGCGATTCGTTAAGTAGCCGTATCAGTTGCCATCCTTTTGGTGCTGCTGCACGATGCACTTCTGTGCAGTTCTTTTGCGTGGCTGTTTCTTTTTTTTTTTTTTTTGTTGGGACGGCAGTTATCTCGCGCAGCCACGCTCGTACGCTACTTTGAGCGAATGTCCATAATCTGTACGCGAGCCCGCGAGTACGCCCCATCATCGCCACACAAAGGACCTCTCTTCTAGGCTGGGCCCTTCCCGGGGAACATAGATCCATTGCATCTAGTTGCAAGGTGCATACGCTCAAAGTGCTACTCGTCAAGATATTTGCAAGTGAAACTGCAAATCAACTGCTCAGCATCGTTGAGCGTTCAGTCAATGACAAAAAGGAACGCCACAGCAGCAGCAACAACAACAAAAATAACAACCCCAGAACGATGCCACCACGCATCAAAGCGGGCGCGCCGAACCACCGTCCAATCTGTCCCAGCAGAAAGGAATGCCAACGGGACGGGCTTTACGTGTGTCGCGAACTCTTTGCGCGTAGCCGTTGTGTGTGTGTGTCATACATGGGACTCCTGCTTCGGTCCACATTTTCTTGCGGGTGTTGTGCGAGCCTTTTGGGCAACCGGCAGCCAACCGACCGCTGGGTTCGCTGTTTCGGTGGACGTACATACACATACGGGAGCGGGCGCGCGCACGGCCCGGCGACAGCCAGTTCAAAGCGCACCGCGCCCTTCGGGAGATGGGTTTGGGATGGACGCAAGCTAACTAGTGTCCGCGGAAAAGTGCACTTGCTTTGTGCGAGCGCGTTTTGACGATTCAGCAATCAATCGTTGCTGTTGGAAAATTGTGCCGACAACGGAGTTTCTGCGATGCACCCTGTCAGGCGGTGAAGGGCGAACCGAGCGCGCGCGAACCATGCTGTGGAATTTTGCGTTTGTTGCGACAATTTGGCGAACCGGAATGGAGGAAGAGACCGATGGAAAGAGAGTGTGTACGGTGAATGTGTGTGTGTGTGTGTCGGTGTAGAACCGGGATCTGCATGCCGAAGGTGTTATGGATAATGATGGTTGGTGGCGGGGGAACCGGGGCGAACGGATGGACGATGACTTCCCCCGCGTAGGGCGTGAGATTGATGAAAGCGCTGACAGGAGCGTATCCGTTCCGTGCGCAGTTGCCGCAGTTTTGTCATGGAGATTTCTTTGAGCTTTTATTTCTGGTCTGTGCTGCGTTCGGTTCGGCTTAGAAAGTCGTGATTGAACAAGCTGTCGTTTGACCGAGGTGACAATTTTCTAGCCCCGTGCCCCTTTTTGAACAGATGCCGCTCAACGCTGAGATGTGGCCTCTCGTTCACATTGAAATCGGCGTGTGCGTTTGAGGTGGGGTTGGGGAACACGGTTGTTTTTTTCTTTTTTTTCTATTCTTTTAACTTGTTTGATAGCAGGTTTTCATACGATAGGTTTTCACTTAATGTTGCTAGTATGCTACATGCTTAGTTCATGTTTTGTCAATCATATGTTTTATCTATTTCTTCACATATTACTAGAATAATTTTTTTCTTATGATAAGTCTTTTACTTTTGGCGGTCTTTTTTATTATTTTTTATTATTTTTCATTCCTTTTTATTCAAGTAGTTCTTGTTATTCATTTATTTTTATTTTAGTTACATCGTTTTTAAGAAACTACTGATTGGAATAATGTAATAAAACTTTCTAGAATAGAATATTGGAGTCCACAATCCAATACATACTTTTTACGTTTTTTTTCACTTTGATACTTGCTATAATTTATAATTTAATGCAATTCTCTTTTCTTATTGATATTTTCCTCGTCAACATGTTTTATCTTCTTTTGTTTCATTTTGCATATCTGCCTATTTTTCTTCTTATTATTATTTATATCCAGTTCATGTTTGTCTTCTTGAAACTTTATTGTTATTAGTTTTCTCGAAGGAGAAACGATCAAGCGGTTACGCTAATCATGTAGATTTATCACACATTAAACCCATTTATCAGAAACAGTGCTGCAAAATATCATGAGCATCACGAGATATTCACCAAAGAAAACAATGAACATATCCATGGTATCTTGATGCTCATTTGCTGATACTCAATGAAAGTGCGTCATGACATGCCGAACACGACATGCGAGTGCTTGAGTCCAATGCGATACTCTGACTGACAGGCTGAGCTTAATGCCAGCGCAAGCATAATTTTTATTTTTTTTCTGACTGTAAACAGTGTTGCCAAATGCCACTGTTTTAGATACCAACACTCGTGACTGTCAAGGAGCTCAAATCAGATCACGCACACAATTGTGATGATCAGAGGTAACACTGAAATAAGTGATCGACCAATCACATGCTTGGTGACATTTTGTTTAGCTTCCAACTCTTGATCACTCGCATGGTCACGACATTTTCTGTTGGTGATAATCACGACATTCTTGCAATATATTTGGCGTGTGGTTCCAAGAAAAAAATGAGCATGGTTTCACGTTCTGTCTGCTTTGATTGTCTGTCGGGTCAAACTGTGCGAGAAACCATACTAATTTTGTATCTTGGAACCACTCGCACGCACCGCATATCTCTCATGACTATCGAGATGATCACCGACAGAAAATGTCGCGACTGACCAAGAGTTGGTTGCACAAAATGTTACCAAGCATGTGATGGTCGCAACAACTATATGAGTCTCACCTCTGATCGTCATAGTAGAGTGCATGATGCTGACATTATTTTGTTTCAGTCGGAATTTGTCATGACTATGTCAGTGATATTTTGCAGAACTGATCATAAGAAAAAAAAACTTCTTGACATAGTCACAGAACAAATGTTGGTCGCAAAAATCTTACGGAGCATGCATTGATCACACCAATCGTTTTGAGTATCACCTCTGATTATCACAATTGAGTACGTGACGCTGACCAATACAAACCTTCGCTTTGTTTCAGTCGGTTTTTTATGACATTGAAAGTGCAGCACTGAGCAGAAATGCCAACATGCCCTCGGTATAGCGTCTTGAAAGTTTTCGTTCGTTTCAAACCCCAATTTGATTAGTTTTAAATTTTTTTTATTTTTAATTGAATTTAAATTTAATGCAAGCAGATTTATAATAAGGCGTTAGTCGATTCTTATCTATTGCATAACAATTTGTTATTCTATTGCATTATTCTATCTACTAGCAGAGCAAATCCGGGATTTTCATCTTATCCCTTATTATTATAAAGATGAAATATACAAGGAGCCTATGCGTTATTCACAGCTTTTTAGACCTAACAAAATTTACTAAATTAGATCAAAAGAAATACGGCCATATCTTGCCATACGCTCACACAAATATTGCTGGTATTACCACTAACAAAGTCATATTAAACCTAGGATTGACTCTACTGAACCGACTGCGGATACCTTGTTCAAAATTCAACCTATCCCTTTTCACTAACTCTTGGACCCCATACGCACTTTTTTGTTTAACTTCATGTAAACATTCTCAAACTGGTAGCATGGCAATGCTTTTTTTTTGCGTTCAGATTCCCTACCGAGCGATTCAACGATGCGCGCAACGAGAACGTGGATTATAAGGCATTTGGTGTGTGTGTGTGTGTGCGTGTGTATTTTTTTTTATTGTCTCCGTGTGCATACGGCTCTTGCATCTGCAGCGCTGCAGTTGCACACTGGCCGGGGCCACCGTGTGCTCGGGCGGCATTGTCATACGAATTGGTCAGCGGCACTTGAACCATTCATTTGTGCTGTTGCACTGCGGACCGAGAATGTATGCCTCCCGTTCGGTGGACGTTCTTTGGTGCATTCTTTTTTGCCATTGCAGGTCGCGGCGTTCAGTTGTGGTGAAGGTTGTTACGCTGTACGATTGTTGTTCCCATCCTTCCGCACGGCACGGTGCGCGGTGCATTTGTGGTGCTGCCACTTTCCTTCAGTAAATGGTAGGTTCCCCCCCCCCCTCTCCACCCCGATGGGACCACCTCGGGCACGAAGAGCAACTTTATTTGGCGGACGTGTTCGGCGCGGGAGTACAACATCGATACGCGCTGATTATAGGCTTACATTGTTGAAATGTGCGCTGAAATGGGTTGCAAAGAGCTCCAGAAACAATTCATAAAGTGCATTGTATTGTATGGATACATATATTGTTTTATCCATATGAAAGTTGTTACACTTTTCCACATAAAATCCTTCATAAAACACTAAACTCTCCTCAGCATCTCCCCTTTAAGAATTTCTTTAAAAGCACCTCATCTTTCAACGACTAAACCACTCCACCTCACCCCACACTAAACACCCATTTTGTTGCCCACCTTTTGCGGCCCACCGGAGTGGAAAATCTTTAATCAGATATCGGAAAACTTTTGCCCAGGAAACCCGCTGCCGCCAGCTTCCGATCACTCCGCAGCAGCGCATTTACACGCAGACGAGTTCGAGTTGCATTAACACCTCCCGAGCACCCGGGCTAATCCCTTCGTCTTCCTCTCCCCTCCCCCCGCCTCTATGTACATGACGCCTACGCAGGATGAACTTTTATCTCGCCCTTTTTTCTGTCCCTCGCAGGCGCAGCATCCTCACGAATGAACGAACGAGCGGGTGGTTGTCATTCGGCGGGTT